>NW_027502416.1:0-61690 GCF_021521415.1 Bidens hawaiensis | reverse complement strand
GAACGTAAAGTAGGGAAGAGGGTGTTTGATATTTATGTAGTTTTGTGGGAAGGATGTTGTGTAGATATGAAGTCGTGTGGAGGGCATCGACCCAAAATGAAAACGGTAACTTAGCATGGATGAGGAGAGAGAAGATTTCATTTAAACGGCGAATCATGCGCTCGGATTTCCCGTTTTGTTGGGAGGTGTGCGGGCAAGAGAACCGAAACTGAATGCCATGTTGGGTGGCAAAGTTTTTAAATTTTGTGTTATCAAACTCACCTCCCATGTTACATTGAAAGGACTCAACAGGTAGGTGAAATTGTTTTTTAACAAATTGATAACAAAAGTGAACTTGGTAAAAGTCCCATATTCAAACTTTAATGGGTAGGCCCATTTATATCGAGTGAAGTCATCGGTTAAACCCATATAATATTTGTGTCCTGTATAACACAAAATAGGATATGTACACAAATTAAAATGTAAAATAGCAAAAGGTATTAAAGTACGATTTGTAGAATATGAAAATAGGAACCATTTATGTTTCGACAATTGACATAATTGACAACAAATGATAATTTATTTTTATTGCAAGAAATAAAGTATTCTGAAATAAGAAATTCCATGACAGGTTACCCAGATGTCCAAAGTCGGTCATGCCAAAAGAGGTGTCTTGAGTGGAAGCAAAGCAAGCGGTGGGGGTGACAGGATAAAGATCAGTCGTACTATTATGAGGACTCAGGATCATGCCATCTTTGAAATCCTTCACAGAAAAACCGTAGGGATCAAATTCAATACAAGTCCAATTATCAATATTGAAATTACGTACGAAAATAAGATTTTTAATAAAATTGGGATTATAAAGAACCGATTTAAGGTGCAATTGTTTGGAGGATGTGGGAATTTCGGTAGATCCCGAACCCACAACTGAAATGTGATTTCCATTACCTACAAATATTGATGGTGTTGGTGAATACGAAGAAAATGTATTAAGCTTACATGGGTTGTATGTCACATGAGAAGATGAACCCATGTCCCCAGAATGCAGCTAATTGAGTCGTTTTGAGTGGGACATCCTCTGTGAGGTGGGCTTGGGCTGCCTAGTTGCATGTTTGGTCAGAGGCATTAGTGTTGTGTTAAGAAGTAGGCCTAGGAGCCTGAGGTTGAGCCTGGACCTAAGTAGGCAATGGGCAAGGTGGTGGATTCCAGTACGAATGAAATGGAGTTTGGGTCAAGTAAGGCCTTGTTGTGAATGACCTTAGGGACGGTTTACAGATATGCCACCCCTGTGAGATTCCTGGTGAGGTTGTGAATCACAGTTGTGATGACGACAAAATTGAGTGTCACGGTTGGATTGTGAGGTTTAGACATCTGTTTTCTGATTGATGAATGACAATACCAGCAACTAGTGGGGTGTGGGTAAGCTTGCCACACGCCATGACGCGTTGTGCATCCAATTGAAGTCGTTTAACGGCCTCCTCCCATGGCGGAATGGTCTGATTAAGCTACTGACGAGATGCAAGATCCATTGAGTATTATTGATAGGACAAACAACAGCGGTAAGTTGATCCGCGAGTTAGCAGATGCGTTGACAGTAAGAGTAGGCATGGAGGCAAGTGTTAAGTTCGTGAGTTTGTGATGGAGAAACGCAGCGCAGGGTCCTTTGGTATTCAAGAACAGGTTTTTAACATGTTTCCAAAATTCATATGCCGTGGATTCATCTTCATAAACCCTTACGAGAAATTCGTTGATGAGGGTGACATAAATCCATTATACAACGATCGCATCGATCTTTTTCCAAGATGGATAACCGGCTAAGATTTTGGTGGGCGCCGATGAACCGTCGATTTGATTAAGCCTATCATATCCGACGGTGTGAAGCTTGAACAATTTTACCCATGTAGGGAACGTCACATCTGAGCCATCTAGAGCACGGACCATGTTCTTGATGTTTGCCACGGTGTACACTAGGTGGAGAGCCAGTGGTTTAGGGTCGGGTTTGTCGACAATGGTGATAAATGAAAGTAGTGTCCGTAGGAATAGAGGTGAAGGTAGGATGGAGACTTTGATCATAATTAGCCTTGGTATGATACCATGTTGTTGGGAAAAACGACCACCTAGTCACGAATGGTAAACAAAAATGCGGAATTAATCTTCGTTTGGCTAAACTTTTCCCCGACCCGAATGAACTAATGAGGATGCAAACAAATAGGTTAATTTAAAAGTAAATAGGACACAACAATTTTAGCGTGGAAAACCTCTCAAGGCGATAGTAAAAACCACGGGACTACTAGAGCCGCTTCAAATCCACTATCACCAATAATAGCAATACAAAGTTCTTCTCTAGATAAAACTAGAGGCATACACAAATCATCATATACTTGGTACAAACTAACATCAAGTATATGGAATAAAATAAAAGAGTAAGAGGTAACACCAACGAGAAGATACTCGATCTCTAGAACGTCTCTTATCTCTTCACAAAACACCAAAAGAATGGAGCACCCAAAAATAACCTCTTCGCTTACTGTGTTGAAAGAAGGAAAAATAGCCCCACGATTTATTTTTGTGTGTTTTCGGCAGAATAGGGAATATCAACACAAACCAAAAAAAACCCTTTATATGGTTTGTGTTCGTTCATCACGTGAGTACAACCCACAAAAAAATTAGCCAACTTCAATATTAGAGTCTTGTGGGCCCAAAAGCAATTCCTCTAAAAACTTCATACGGATGGTGAAAAATTTTCTTTTTCTTTTCTTTTATATTTATTACTAAATAATAACTAATAATAATAGTAATAACCCATGTAGATTAATATTTGTTGGGCTTTCTCATGGACAAAAAATACCCCAACAAATTTCCCCTTTTTGTCTATGAGAAATAACTCGCCACCTCGGCGAGCGAGCAACATATCTTCAACTTATCCCTTACCAAAGCTTTGGTCAACATATCGGAACAATTACCATCGGTGTGAACTTTATCAAGTTCAAACAACTTGTCTTCAATAGCATCTCTAATCCAATGATACCTTACATCAATATGTTTTGTTCTCTTATGATACATAGAGTTCTTAGCAAGGTGAATAGAACTTTGATTATCACAAAGAAGCACGTAGAACTGTTGCATAAAGCCAAGATCTTGCATAAATCTTTTCAACCACAATAATTCTTTGCATGCTTCTGTTGCTGCCATATACTCAGCCTCAGTAGTAGACAAAGCAACACACTTTTGCAGTCTTGACTGCCATGACACGGCTCCCCCTGCAAATAACATCAAATATCCAGAAGTGGATTTCATGTTGTCCTTATTCTACCATATCAAAATCCGTGTGTAAGGTCCCGATCCCGGTGCCCTACGTTGGACGATGGATTTACTCATAAACATAGTTTTAATATTAGAGTTATTTAAAACATTCGTGGAAACGTTAACTTCGATCATTCGTTACAAAACATTTAATCATTTCCTTAAAACCATAACATAAAACATCGTATTCAAAATGTCATTTCTTCCATCTTCAGATGCCAGCCGTTCAATCCATGCCATTTTCCATTCTCATGCCAGCTCAATAAACATATATATCTGTGTGCATACTAAAAGTCAGTTACGCTAAGTGAGTTCTAGTTAATAAGGCAACATACAATACATTCACATACTTACTTATATACGTATCCGAAGATACATATTACAAACTTAACCTATTCATCGTTTTTCCATACACATACTTTCATTCTTTCGTACTTTCTTTATTTAACATACACAATACACACGTAACTAACCTTACATTATAAAGAGCATTTCGCCCTACATACCTCGAATATTGTTAGGGTCCGGTACCCTTCATCCTCGGATATTATTAGGGTCCGGTCACCTTCCATCCTCGGATATTATTAGGGTCCGGTCACCCTCCATCCTCGGATATTATTAGGGTCCGGTCACCCTCCATCCTCGGATATTATTAGGTTCCGGTCACCCTCCATCCTTGGATATTATTAGGGTCCGGTCACCCTCCATCCTCGAATATTATTAGGGTCCGGTCTCCCTTTCTTTCATAAAACCATACCATACTTCTTCTATATATTCATAATTATAACTTTCATACATACACACATCATCTACACATCATATATAACAATCATATCTTCAAACAATCACCTGGCGATACATGCAATATCCGAAGATTGTTCACGGACCATCAAGCATGCATTCATACATAAATCATATAAGGCATAACTTACCAATTAAGGTAAGTGTATTACTAATCACATCGAGTATGCACACAGCCCCGAAAACATAACAAGGAATGGGGCTAGAACTCACCTGGATCTTGTTGCATTCACCGTTAATCGTTATCCCCTTTTTTAATTGAGCTCGGCTAACTGTATATAAGTTATATGTATCAATACTCATCTAATTTAATCCAAAGGCCTAGTATTAGCTCAACATTTTTTTATGGTTTTCCTTTATTTTAACATTCTAGCGTTTTACCTCTTAGGTCCTTACAATGCATACCATCACGTGTATTCACATATATGTATACATATACAGGTCGCCATGTATCTGGGCCTCAATTTAAGCGAACTAATATATAAGCGAACTTAGATATAAGCGAACTTAGGTATAAGCGAACTTAGATATCAGGCGAACTTATATATAAGTGAACTTAGATATAAGCGAACTTAGACATCAGGCGAACTTATATATAAGAACTTAGATATAAGCGATCTTAGATATCAGACGAACTTAAATATCAGGCGAACTTATATGCGGCGAAGTTTACACTAGGCGAACTTGAAGTGGCGAACTTACTCAGCGAACTTGTAGCAGCAGCTACGGGTTCGATCTTAACCCCTTTAGCCATCTCCGTTTCAATGTGTAACCCTTTCATATGATACTAACTAATCCCGTAAACATTCCCATGGTCCATTTCATATAAGACTCGGCCCGGAAAAGCATAAAGTTTGGACCTTTATGCTTAAAACGTTTAAAACTAGATCTAGGGTTTATTTTATGAACCGTATATGTCCATGAGTTCGTTAAGTCCGTTTTATACATCAAGTTTGCAACTTTATCACATAATAGTGTCCAATTTATTATGCTACTAAGTTTCATGCAGAACCGACTTCGTTTACCCGTTCTTCTCACAAACCGAACACTACTCGTTTTACCCGAAATGAACTAAATAACCCGTTTATTATCAAGATCATTACTTTATCAATAATTATGACCCGATCTATCATCCTACCAATTTTCATGTAAATCCGTTCATGAAAAGTAAACATTTTTAATAAAAACGTACCTTTGAGGTTTTTGTATGAAATCAGTCGAGATGCTCATAACCATATCAAACGAACTCCGATTTGAGTGATTCAAGTAGCCACGGAACCGTATCGTCCCGATCTACAAACCCATAAGCTCACCTTCGCCGGAAACCGCCGCTACAGGCGCCGGAACAGCTGAACAGTCGTCGGAATCTTCACTTTTGAGCTTCTGTGGTTTTACTGAAAAAAAATGGTCTTCCCGACCTCTGATCGAAGATATTTCGGTGGAAAACTTCATTTATATGTCAGGAATACTCAGTTAAAATTTGAGACCGATCCGACGGCTAGATCTCCGGGAATCTTTGTGTCTTTGTGGGTGTTTTTCTCAAAAACGGGAATTGGGTTAAGTGTGTGTTTTTATGGTGTAGGCTATGGTGTGGAGATGTATGAAAATGGAAAGGATTAGGATTTTAAGGGGTATTTATACTCCCTTAAGACCATGAACCTTAGGCCCATCTTTACTTTTTGGTCCATAATTAATTCCATCTAATTAGCCTACTTATCCTTTCATCTTTATTTTTTATTTCTTTACTAACTTAAGTAAACTTTTCCATCTTAAATAAATAATGTATTAATTAATTATTCTTAGAAATTTCGGGATGTTACACCGTGTAACCAACAAGCATCGGCTCCCCATTTCTAAATGTTATACACAATTTGGAAGTACCTCGTAAATATCTAAGTATCCACTTAACTGCTTCCCAATGCTTCTTACCCGGATTTGACAAGAACTGACTAACAACACCTACTGCATGGGCAATATCAGGCAGTGTACATACCATTGCATACATCAAGTTTCCAACCGCTGATGCATATGGAACACCATCCATCTCTTCAATCTCTTTCTTAGAAGTAGGGAAATCTTTTTCAGTTAACTTAAAGTTGAAAGTAAGAGGTGTACGAACCACATTAATTGTAGACATCTTGAATCTGCTAAGCACCTTCTCAATGTATTTCTCTTGTGACAGGTGCAACTTCTTTGAAGCTCTATCTCTAGTAATCTGAATGCCAAGAATATTCTTAGATGGCCCCAAGTCTTTCATAGAAAATGACTTGCTTAACTCTTTATTCAGCTGGACAATTCTTTCTACATTCTTGCCAACAATCAACATATCATCAACATAAAGCAATAAAATGATGAAATCATCATCACCAAACCTCTTCAAGAAAACACAGTGATCAGACGCAGTCTTTCGGTAGCCTTGCTTCCCCATAACTGACTCAAATTTCTTGTACCACTATCTCGGTGCTTGCTTCAACCCATAAAGACTTTTATGAAGTTTACAAACATAATCTTCTTTACCTTTAACCTGAAAAACTTCAGGTTACTCCATATATATTTCTTTATCCGGATCATCATGAAGGAATGCTGTCTTGACATCCCTTTGCTCAACCTCAAGATCAAGACTAGCAGCTAAACCAAGGATCACCCTGATGGAACTCATCTTCACAACTGGAGAAAAAATCTCATCAAAATCAATACCCTCTCTTTGACTGAACCCTTTGACCACCAATCTTGCCTTGTACATAGGACATGAGGTATGTTCTTCAGTCTTCAATTTGTAGACCCACTTGTTCTTCAGTGCTCTTTTTCCCTTAGGCAACTTCACTAACTCAAATGTATTGTTCTCATACAAGGAATTCATCTCATCTTTCATGGCTTCAAACCACTCTCTTTTATAATTATGTTCCATGGCCTCTTTATAATACTCGGGCTCTCCCCTATCAGTGAGTAGGACGTACTCACCAGTCAAATAACGAGTAGAAGGTTGACGATCTCTCATAGACCGCCTGAGTGGGACACATGCAGGCATATCTACTTGTAACTCGGGATGTATCCTCATCCAACTCTACCTGCTCTTGATTATCAACATTATCGGTACCATGTTGTTCGTCATTTTGAATACCATCTTCGTGATGTGGCTCAGATTGCTGAGTAGGAATAGGGTCCAAATCAATGAGATCATTAACGTACTAAGGAACTACATGTGTCTTCTCAATATCTTTCTAACTCTGATCTTCCACAAACACAACATCGCGACTTCTAACAAGCATCTTTAAAACCGGATCATATATCCTGTATCCAAACTCATCTTGCCCAGACCAAGGAATATACACTGTCTGGACTTCGCATCAAGATTTGATCTTTCATCTTTGGGAATATGCACAAACGCTTTTTATCCAAAGACCCGCAAATGACGATACGAAACATCTTTACCACTCCAAACCCTGTCTGGAACATCATCATGCAAAGGAATACAAGGAGTAAGATTAATAACATGTACCGCTGTATTTAAAGCTTCACCCCAAAAAGAATTAGGCAACCCTGCATGTGAGAGCAAACACTTCAATCTTTCAACCAAAGTTCTGTTCATCTGTTCTGCTGAACCATTCAACTGTGGTGTCTTAGGAGATGGCCTTTGGTGTCGAATACCTTTCTCTCTATAATAAGCATTAAAAGGACCAATGTATTCACCTCCATTATCTGTACAGCTTCTTCCCAGTCTGTCTCTCAACTAGGGCATGAAACTGCTTAAACACATAGAATACTTGATCTTTAGACTTTAAAGTATAAACCCATACATTCCTCGAATGATCATCCATAAATATGACAAAATATAAGCAGCCCCCAAGTGTTCTAGTCTTCATAGGACCACATACGTATGAATTCACCAAGTCAAGTATACTTTCTTTTCTATGAGGCGGATGACTATGAAAATAAACTCTCTTTTGCTTACCATTCATAAAATGAGAACACTTCTTCAAATGAACATCTTTCACACCGGACAAGGCTTCTTTCTTCAATAAAATAGGCATCCGTTTTTCACTCATGTAAGCAAGTCTCTTATGCCACATATCAGTCACATCAGAATTCGTCAATGAATTAACCGAGTCTCTGGAAATCTTTGGATGTGCCATGTATAACTTTGAAGTTCTTTCACCTCTTGCCACGATCAACGAACCACGAATGAGTTTCCAAATTCTACCACCAAAGGTACTGTGGAAACCGTCATCATCTAGATAAAACTAACATCAAATATATGGAATAAAATAAAATAGTAAGAGGTAACACCAACGAGAAAATACTCGGCCTCTAGAACGTCTCTTATCTCTTCACAAAACACCAAAAGAATGGAGCACCCAAAAATAACCTCTTCGCTTAATGTGTTGAAAGAAGGAAAAATAGCCCCACGATTTATGTTTGTGTGTTTTTGGCAGAATAGGGAATATAAACACAAACAAAAAAAAAACCCTTTATATGGTTTATGTTCCTTATTCATCACGTGAGTACAGCCCACAAAAAAATTTACCAACTTCAATATTAGAGTCTTGTGGGCCTAAAAGCAATTCCTCCAAAAACTTCATACGGATGGTGAAAAATTCTTTTTCATTTCTTTTATATTTATTAATAAATAATAACTAATAATAATAGTAATAACCCATGTAGGTTAATAGTTGTTGGGCTTTCTCATGGGCAAAAAATACTCCAACACATGTAAAATAGTATGTTGCCTTGCCTTTGGCAATGGCCAATCGGCCTATATATATTACAAATGAAGGAGTAATTTACAGACCTAACTAAGGAAAGCAATCAAGTCTAATAACTAGGAGATTACAGAAGTTATTCTAAATATACCCTCGCGGCATGTTTTTTATCTATGTTTCAAACCAGTTGATTCCCATTACTATAGCGAACCGATTTGATCCCAAACAAATGCCCGTCATAAAACGCAGGTGAAATTCACTAATAATAATAATAATATTAGGGGATCATAACCCCAGCCCCTCCTTCTTCCTTCTTTTTCTACGCCACGCAACACCACCAACCCCCACCATCACTTGTCACCACTCCACCTTAGAGTGCATTCATATTCATGTTAAGTTGGATTAGTAAATTTGAGCCGTTGAGGGTTGATGTGGTGTAATCCAACAAAATTTAAGTAATCTTATGCACTATTTTAAAGATTTATCTGATATTATTAATATATCATAGGCTGTTTTAAAGTATCCTTTACTATTCGTTTTATAGTGTACTAGGTTAGGTACCCCGTGTGTTACACGGGTTGAATAATTGATACAATGAAAAATACATAAAGAAGTTCATTAAATGACACAATATGGAATAATAATAATAATAAAAAGAATAATAATAATAATAATAATAATAATAACAACTTAGATACTCAAGTTCAAACACTTAAAATATGCCTAAATAATCACATTTACTTTGAAAAGCACTGGCATAGACTGCACATAAAAAAGTATCACAGCTTAACAAATATATAATGCATGATATTTAGTGTATATTCATCCAGGAGCTAAAAGATAAATTGGAGAGCCTTTCTTGTGTAATTTCCTATCTAACATATTAATAAACAAACAACTCGTTAGATTACTATCTATAATGCCGTCATACATGGCCTGGATATTGTTCATAAATCATGTAACCTCATCTATTACTATGATACTGCTAGAAGTAACTTAATACACTTCAAAGAAATGAACAAAATCACTTTTTTTACCAGATATCTGCTAATGTCAATAATTAACCACAAACGGTGCTTCTTTTCACAAAAAAAGGAATTTTTATCCGGAATCCCCGAAGAGCTTGAGGGGTTGCCAGTTTTAAAACCACTATTCCATTATGATAATTCTTTATATGTTGTTTCCTTAAAGACCAAAAGGATTGTGGCATTTGCAAAAGCACAAATTGTTGCTACAAATTAAAACCATAGGATCTATACCTTGCAAATAGTATGAAAACAAACATTTGTTTCAAGAAACTGGTTTTGTAAGATCAACGTTTAAGGTCACTTGTCTCCATCCTGTGAAATCAAAAACAATTTAAATATTAACTATTTATATAACAATGTGAAAGAAGTCTAATTAAGTACATAGAGATATATGCATAGGGCACAAATAAACTACCTATGTATAGCATTTTGTTTCTACAAAAATCTCAGCGAGCTGAGCAACATCTTTGTTAAGAGTTACCCCTTCAATTAACCATGGTTAGTTAGTTAGTTAGTTAGTAGTAAACAATAAACAACATGATCTCATTAGATAAATCAGTTACATGGTTAGTTGGATTTTAACAAAAACCCAACCATCCAATTTCAAAGCCTTAGTAGTAATGATAAAACTCAAATTTTCTTCCAGATACAAAATCACATTAGCATTTGCAGTAAAACAGTCGTTAAGTTCAGACCCTTGTCAATTCTATGTCTTGTGTTTGAATTTTTATCCAGGTTTCGTTTAGTCATTTTCATGGTAGAGACGGAAAATTTTCAATATAAAAGTTCGACGGGCAAAAGTGTGATTGGTGGAAGATACAGATTGAAGTGCTACTTTATTATAAGGACTTAGATGTAGTTCTTGAAGATGAAAAACCATAAAGGTTGTCAAAGCATATTGGAATAAGTTAGACAAGAAGGGAAGGCTTATAGTACTCTTTCATCTTCGAAAGATGTGGCGTTTAACATCATGAAGGAAACCACAACATGTGGTATGATGGAGGCACTATCTAACATGTATGAGAAGCCCTCTGTCACACCCCAACCTACGGCGGAAATGTCGGGGCGTGAACTGACTGTCACAGCTTTCAAGGTACTATTATGCAATATTTAAAAGTGACAATATCTATTTAATTCGATTTAATGATTCAAATAATTCAAGTACAAAATACAACTTATTAAACAAACAACAATTACTAATTAAATTCTTAATTGTATCTTTCCTAACTTAATTCTTCACTACTAAGTCTTCACCAAATCTTGCAACTAGTTCAAACAATAACCTGCATATGCGTATAAAATAGAAAAGTTTGTCAACAACACATGTTGAGTGAGTAAAACACCAGTTTAAGACACAACAATAATAATATATAATAAAGTAAAGAAAGATGCAAACTATTCTTGTGAGAATAAACAGTTAAGCCATATCATATAAATAATCAATCAAACCATAAAGAAAGGGCTCAACGAATCCATATAAATGGACATTGGTTACCAAGCAAGGACTAAATCGTTAACATAAAAATGGACATCGGTTGCCGAAGTAAGCATATAGCGTTCAAATAAAACAAGTAAGCAAATAGCAAGTTCGACATAAACGTTATACACACAAGGATTAACAGTTGCGGTTTTGTATACTATATAATAGATAAATATATAAGATACGCACATGTCCCCAAAAAGGTTTAAAAATAAGTAAAATATGGGAGTGATTACTCACCTTAGTAATTAAGCAAGAGATACGATTCGTTAAGCTATAAAGGTAGATCAAGCTTTTCGAGAAACACCGACGAGAAATCCTAAGTAACAATAATTGCGGAATAAATAACTATGATCTCAACATGGAATCTAAAACTAGATAGAGGTTCGAGATTTAATGATCGGGGATGTTCTTGCGAAAGTTTAATATTACAAAGACTTACTATTACTTTACTAATTAATATATTTTAACTATGAAAAAATATAATTATAACTAAAATACTCAAGTAAATATTTATAAAAATTTGGATAACTACTATCATAATGCTTATAATAAATAGTATATTCGTGAAATAATAATTTATTTAAAGTTGGTTTTATATTAGTACAATAAAAGTAAATCTCTTAACTTATAAATCATAAATTTATTTTTAAATAATATTAAATATTTGTTTATAAAATAAGAAAAATAAAAAAATACATTTGTTTAGAAAGTATTTTACCAATAATTATTTTAACAAAACATATTTTAATTATTCATCAAAAACCTTGTTAACATCTTTATTATTAAAAACCTTCACTAATTTAAATAACCATTATATATATATATATGGTTTTAACCAAGGTTCGGAAAAGGATTGATTAATATATCGGTTTTATACAAAATATTGGTTTCTTTATGATTTTTATAGTACTTATAATATTAATTAGTGATTTAAGATTAATTAACAATTAAATAAAATGATTTCAAAAAAAACATAAAGGGGTGAGACGGGCTGGGGGTGGCTCGAACCCGCACCCCCAGCCTTAACGCGCTTTATTAAATTCACCCTAGCCATCTAGGCTAGGGTGTTAATCTGTTTAAACCTGGACCAGAAAATAAATAAGCAGAAACAGTCGCAAGCCAAGCACGCATAAGCCCTAGAACCTCAGATTAATCGAATCGTTTTTTGAATGATTAATCCATGTTAGGGCTTATACAAAGCAGACAACGAAGAGCAAAACAATATATATAATTACCTGATAAGACGTTATATTGGGGGGTTAATCGATCGCTAAAAAGGTCGGCCAACACAGATAAAGAACACATATCAAACGACCACGATATTATAATTAAGGTTAGGGGTTAGATTGGCGATGCAAAGAGGATACTACATGTCCGTTTAATTGAATTATGATATTCGTATTCTTGTATAATAGTTAATGGGTTGGCGTCGGTGGTTATAATAAGAAAAACGAATCCATATTTGATAGATTAACAAAATTACGAGTGTCGGCAGGTCTCATAACGCAAGATTAATAGATCCGGTGATTTGATTTCCAAGTTAAACGCTATAATTAAGGTCCAAGAAACATAAACGGGTCACAAGTAAGGAAATGGATCGGGTAAACGGGTTTAAGGGTTTGGGTTAATGGGTAATTTGATAATATAATAATATGATTACATATTTGCAGTTAAGTCCGTACATTATGAAGATGGAAACACTAAAGAGTTAAAGTACGGTTTAGGGTAAGAATTGAATATAATCAAAAGTTATTTTATATACTAATTAAATAAACAAATATTAATAAAATAATTTCACTCGAATAACGCGATATTTCTTGGTAAAATTTCCCGAATATAAAAACGGATTGTGTTATGATTAATGGATATTAATTAAAAATCCGAGTTGTTACACCCTCAGTAGCGAATAAGGTCTATATGATCCGAGAGTTAGTGACAACAAGAATAAAATAGGGTGAGCTAGTTACAATGCATAATAACAATCTTAATTCAATCATGTCTCGCTTAGTGTCAGTTGACATTAAGTTTGATGATGAAGTTCAAGGCCATTATTACTATCCTCTATGCCTGGCAGTTGGTATCAAACAGTTGTTACACCCCAACCTATGCCGAAATATGTCGGAGCGCAACTGATCGCACAGTTTTTTGCAAGGCATTATTAATATTAACGTGACAATAACTAATTATTTAAATTCATATAATCAAAATAAAACACAAAGTCTATTATAAATCCATAATCACATTATATCGAATTGTAGTTGATGAGGTATAGATGTAAATAAATAAACTTTGATATATATGGTACACATGTTACCCCCAAAAAAGTAAAAGATGAAAAAAAAAGGGTGTGAATTACCCACCTTGAATTTGATGAGTTGAAAGATTAAGATCTTGGTTAGGCTTGGGCGAGTCCTAGTGATTAATCCCTAAATACAAGTAAATATAGCTTTTTTTAGCATGTCTTTGATAAATAAGGGTCAAAGATAAAGATACGTATAAAAATAAGATAGCTAGAATTTGAAAAAGAAAAAAAGGAAAACGAAATCAGTTTTGAACAGATTTCTGTCACCGATTGTATAAATGTTTGAAAATATCAATAAATTCTCTGAAATTATTAAAATCTCCAGTCAACTAAATTAGCATGTAAGGAACAAGATTTCTTTAGAAAGGTTGCCCAGATTCGGAACCCAGATAGGCTAAAATAGCTTATCTTCACAGAAGGTACAGGTCTACAAACTATATTTAAAATAACTATTGTAAAGCCATACGGAAGAATAAAAACACAAATATATAGTCATTAGAACCATGACTAATAAAGTTAATGATAGGTTTTGGCCATGCAAAATTCCGATTTGTTATGACCAAGATATGAATCAATATTTGAAAACCATGCTTCATGTCAAATCTGAAACATTGAAAATAAGAATGTTGTTGATGTTTTGGAATGTATTTTAATGAAGAAAATATATGAACCACTTGTGGTATGATGAATACAATATGTTTGATCATGTATCATTAAAATCTTTACGGTATAAATTAAACAAAACAAAAACTTCAAGAATTTAGAAACTTGTTAAGATTTAATCATTATAGCAAAAGGACTATAAGAAAGTATAAAGAAAATAAATTAAACTTGGAATTGGAAGAACGTTTTAGTGAAATAAGTTGTGACATTCGTCATTTTTGGTTTATTTTGTATTCGTATTTGTATTGTAAACCAGACCCATTTTGTCTTTCGGATCCTTCATTATTAATAAAATATGGGGTTTTATATTTCATGTATGTTATACAATTTTCGGATCAAGAAAACACCCTTTACGGTAATTTAAAACACTATTTTATGGCTAAAAATGACTTAAAACGAACTTTAGGGGCAAAACTCTCCAAAGAACCAAAGCTATATACCAAACCCCTCTCCCCATGGGCGCCACTCCGCACGGCCATGAAGGGCATGGTGGTCACGGGTGGCGGCCACCCACCTGCAGATGCACCAGCTCATTTTTCGTTGTATTATACCTTGTTTGACCCTGTAAACCAATCAAAATGCATGCAAATCCCTTGATAGTGACAATATGGATAGCCCTTACTTTTTCCCCTATAAAAACAAGGCCAATACATCTATTCTAGGTTGCTCATTCACATCAAACACTCTCCATCTAAGTTCTAAGTTTCATCTTTCAAAGTCTTGATAGTTTGACTTCTCACGGTCAAACTAAAGCTAATCTTTAATTCTAACTAATTCTTGGAAATTAAAGCTTGCTATTATAGTTTTTTTAAGATATATTCCCATTGTTTCCTTGGCTTTCCCTTCTTCGACCATGGTCGGATTAGGTGTATTGCTATTATAAGGCAATGCTACATGGAGGACTATTATAGTCCTTGTTAACATTTTAATTTGCTTAAGATTATTATTATCGTTTAGTACTTAAATATCTTAGTTTCCAAATCATTTTAATAGTTCAATGGTATTTGAGTATGTGGTAACCATCATCGGTTTCATTTCGAGTCAAGGAATGAACCAAAACCGAAATTTCGATTAAATACATTATTATTAACATGTTGTATGTAAGACTTGAGTATTATCATTTCTAAGTATATTATAATAAGTTCTATGGTATTGGGTATGTAGTAACCATCCTCAGTCTCATACTGATTCAAGGACCGAAACGAAACCGAACTCTCGTTTAACTCTTTATTTAATTCTTTAAAACAAGTTGTATGTAAGATTTAAGTGTTTAAGTTCTTAATTTACATTTTTGTATTTTTTTTTATAATGTGAATTTGTTGGACCCAAACTTGATCACATACCAAGTCTTGAACCAACCAACTAAACCGAGTTCACTCGCTTAAAACACACTAGTTGTGTTTCGGGCCACCGAATCTCATATTTTGTTTTTAAGATAATTTACAAACTATTATAAATGTTTTCTTAAAGTACTTGGTATGTCGGATCTAACCTGATCTTATAACAAGCTTGGACCAATAAAACCGAACACTCATTTAACATTGGTGTTTGGAGTTTCACCTTAATATAACTTCTAAAAGTAGTTAAGTTTCTGTTTTAAATAATTTATCTCATGATATTTATCACTTTGGAATGTCGGGTTTGACTTGACAATTTATCAAGACCCGAACCGACTAAACCAAACACTCGTTAAAATCCCGTTTTGATATTTACCTAACAAGGGGTCGTCCACTATTGCATTAAACCATTCCCCGCATATTTACTTAACAAAGGTTAATTAAAACTTATGAATAGAATACCGAGACCCGATTTCGAGCAAACTTACTTTTCAAAAACCGTTACTTTAATTTCTTATGTAGTTACACTTTGATCCTCAAACTTTAATTATTTATCTTACTTTTCATGTTATTTTACTTTAAAGCTTTTAAGACCATCTACTACCTCAAGACCCTCATAATCTAGGTCTTGCTCGTTGAACTTACCTTACCGTTTTATCACTAACTAATTCTTCAAGTTACCTATTCTAAGTGAGTAATTACAGTCCTTTTTTTTACGATTTTACACTTGTGGGGGTGGCATGCGTACCATATTCAAACTTACTTGTTTTATGACCTCATTATTAAATCCACAATTCAACATTATGTGTGTGTACGAATATTTACTCGATCTTTGTTTATGCCTCAAATTGATTATGTGCACGAGTGTTTATTTTTATGTTGTTGTTAAGCCTCAATAAGTATGATCATACGCACGTCTAACTACTTTAGCCTTGTGCTAGTAGAACAGGGCCTCATTATCCGAGTATGTTGGTTGTTACCAATTAGAAAGGATCCACAATTATTTACTTTAGATTTACAATGGTTGTCGCATTATTCTATTTACACATATGAATTGTGATTTTTGCCTCATTATATACATATATCAAAAACAAGTGTATTGCTCACCAACATTATTGTTGATCAAATCTATTTTTATGCATGCTACAGGTTTACTTTTAAGTTGCTTATGAATATTGAAGACTCATTACTTAGATTATACCTTTAGGATACTTTAATGAATTTTAGTGTTGATGTAATTGTGTATTTTATCTTGAACAAGTTGAGTAAATATTGTTACTTGAATAATGTCATAGTGTTCTTGAGCAATCCGTTGCACCACAGCATGTTCCTCCGCCTTTAGTCGGGGTGTGACAGATTGGTATCAGAGCCATGACTATAAGATAGGCGGTTAGACGTAACGACTTAGTATAGTTTTTGCTTTAGAGTCCTTATACGTGTTGCTTATACGTGATTGCCCTACTTGATTGTTCATTGCACTTATTTACTTGCCTACTTGTGTACTTCATTTAATCTCATATACACACATACACAGACACTCAAAAAATTCTAAGGTATCATTACCTTAGCTTCATTTAATCTCATATATACACATGCACAAACTCACATATCTTACCTTACCACAAAAAGTTAGTTTTATGATGTTTTATGGATCACAAACTTAATTTGGATCCCGTTATTTATCATCTCCTTAAAGCTTGACTCTCTATAATGGGTTTGTAGCCACCATAGGGGGTGAAATACTATGAAACGATCATTTGACAAAAAGATTTCAAAAATCGAAGGTGATTTACTTACCTGGGGTGGTTGAATTGTAGTGTTCTTCCTCTAGGCCAACAAATTGTGTTATACATGTCAACAACTTTAAGTTGTTAAATCGTTCCGGTTGCCTCCTTATATTTTTGTCGGAAGCATAAGAGCCACGGTGATACGTGGACTAATATTTTCAACATCTCGATTGCCTCATTGCTTACTTTTTATTGTTATGATTACGATATTTGGGACAAAATGTGTAAAAAACGGTGATACGTGCACATGTTCGACTCCCCATTTTGTTACAATTACATTTAAGGTTTATTGATTTGAGAAAGATTCATGGTGGTACATGAATGCTCTCACCGTTAAATTTTTATTTTTTTAATAAATGTTTTTGAAGGGCTTATATATCCAAAGTATTTACTTAGTCCTTTCCTTTATATTGATTTCTCATTACGAATTTCTCATTTATATAGATTTATTTTTTGTTATGATGAATTCTCTTATATTTTGATTTCACATGGTATATTTATTACACAACTTTTTCCATCTTGATTTCTCACAACAATTTTCATTACATAAGTTCGTCTCTTTGTATTTCTTAAATTTTATTTTGTACAATTTGAATTCTCATGACAACTTTCATTATATAATTTTTGCTCATTATGATTTCTCACAACAAAAATTTTCATCATACAATTTCAATCATTTTAAATTTTCTCATGACAATTTTACTTAGATTCTCAAGTAATTCTCATTGTATAATTTTTAATTCTTTGATTTTTTTTCTCATACAACATTTTTATAAAAAATCTAGTTTGTTGACAATCTTATTAATCTTGATTCCTCGTTTCACAAAATTGTTTATTTAAGTTCTCATAATCATTTTTAATACACAAAATATTATATAGCCCTTTTGGTAAAATTCTTGTTACGTAATTTTGTTCTCATAACAATTTTCGTTATATATCTTGATACCTCATAAAAAATTGTAATATACAATATACTTATTTTAAACCCTGATAGTAAATTTTTATTCCCATAAAGATTTTTTTTTTTGATTTCTCATAAAAATTTTGTTTTATTCCCTATGGTAATATTCAATATACAATTTTGTTCATTCTTTTCTAGTATTTAATTTTATGATAAATTTCTCCCACTTAATTTTATCTAATTCATGGACTATTTACATTAAAAGGATTCGTTTAATTCAAAATTTCTCTTATAAAATATTTAAGACAAGGTAAGCACGACCTGAAGTTTTCATGGCAATACTTATTTTAGTGGGAATCGTTGAAGCAAGGATATTGTGATGGTTCACTAACTTGCTTCTCAATATTTCTATAAAACCCTAAGTTTTAAAATTTTTATCGATACCTCATATATATATTTTCCCCTGTCTATAACATTTATACCAAAATATTCACGTTGTTATTGAAATGAAAAAAATCTATGGTAATTCACAAAGATTTTCGTGTTCGCATAAAATTTCAATTCGTAATTTGGTCCACAAAATTTCATAAGTATCCTAACCTTTTTAATTTAAATTCGTGGTTTATAAATTATGATACGTTCCATTTCAAACGAATGTTGGTCAAGTTCCTTTAAAAACGCAACCGCAAGTCACCGAACATCTTCACTCACACCATCACTACAATCAACCTGTCATTACCACTTTTATCATCGCCACAACTCCCTCCTTCCACTATCATATCTTCACACGCTATTGATTTTGCCCCAACGTCGAAGAGAAACGAAACCTAACTAACATAAGTTATGCTATCACCAACTCAAACTCCATGCAAAATCCAAGATGTATATTATAAACCCGACAAAAAGCCCCAATACCGACACTTTTACCCTAAATTACACCCACCCAATTCACTATCCTACTACTACGAAACGCCGACAAGCATCACATCAATCATTCCTTAGACCCACACCAACCAAAGTATGCCCAACTATGATTCAAACCGTTGACCCATACTATGTAGAACTATAAACCATGTTGTCATACCAATACCACACAACCTTCAAGTTATAGCACCAAAATAGTCATCCAAACCATGTTCGCAAAATGCATATACCAACCATATCCAAGCCCAAGCTAGTCAATCGCAACTTACCCAACCCATCAAGTTCAAACAAACCCCACAATTACCAAACTCAAGTAAACCCAGTTACACAAGACATTCGAGAACTCACTCATTCCTCAAAAGGCACTCGAACCATTCACCCTTAAGGCCTAATCCACTACATACACACGCAAGCCACATTTCCCTTACTAAATTTTTTATTATAAGTAATGTAGTTATAATGGCTTCTCGTACTCAAAGCTTCATTTTTTTTATAAACAGTTATTTTCAAGATATGATTTACGCTTGTTCACAATACTTTTTTCCTTTATAAATTGTAAGGCCCGATCTCGATGCCCCACATTAGCATTGGCTTTACTCAAAAACACACTTTTAAAGATCAGAGTTAATTAAAACTTTCACGGAATAATAAAAGTCAACTATTCATTACAAAACATTCACTTGACCTTTAAAATAAAACATAACACAGTTTTATCAAAACATCAAGACAATATTCATTGGATGCCAGTCCCTGCAAATCCTGCCATGTGCCTTCCTCAAGCTAGCTGCTTCAGTCTATTTACCTGCGTGCATACTAAAAGTCAGCTACGCTGATTGAGTTCTAGTTAAGATAGGTAACATACAATACATACACTTACTTTCATACATGCATCCGAAGATGCATATTATATACTTTACATGTTTACCTTCCTTTCATACATACATTTATTCATACGTACATTCTTTCATATTTTCATACTACATACATAACTATCTTTACCATCTCAGATATTATTAGGGTATGGACCCTTTTATCTCATATATTTGTAGGGTCTAGTCCCTTCTATCTCAGATATTATTAGGGTCTGGTCACTTCTATCCAGATATTGGTAGGGTATGGTCCCTTCTTTCAATACAACCATACATTCACTTCTTTACTCATACATTCTATTATATACTTTCATACATACTCTTAATCATTCATGTATCTTTCATGCCTTGTATATAAAACTCACCTTTCCTGGCGACACGTGCAATATCCGAAGATCGTTCACGTACCGACAAGCATTCATTCACATTCTCATTCACTATCACATAATTCATATAAGGCATACACTTACCACTTAGGGTAAGTGTATTAACTAATCACATCGAGTATGCACACAGCCCCGAAAACATAACAAGGAATTGGGGCTAGAAACTCACCTGCACTCGGTTCCTCTCAGAGTTAATGGTAACTCTTTTCTTTAACTGGGCGCGGCTAAATGTATAACAATTACATGTACCAATTAACTATCTCTATCCTTATCGCATTTCTAGTTTAATATAACCCTCAGTGAAAGGTGGTTCGGGGGCAGTGCCTTGGCAGCGGGGTTCTAGGGGCGGCAGTTCCTAGCGGGGTCCAAGGGGCAGAGTCCTTGGCTAGGGTTAAGCTGCCTTAGAATTCTTTAATAATATTTTATTGCTAACTCATTATCTATAAGATTCTCTATGATGAATGACTTCATTCGCTATAACAAATGGTCTGTTTCGTTAAGAAAATATCATTCTAGTCTAGGTGTCATTCGCTATGCCATTCGCTATGACGAATGGTCCCATTCGTTATGGCGAGTGGCCTTATCTGAGCATAACGAATGAATAAGGCCATTCGTGCTTTCATTAAGAAGAATGTAAGGCTCATTCGTTACAGGAGCACGCGAAGGTAACTATAACGAATGGATTCATTCGTTGTCTCCCATATCGAGTGAACGGATCACGAATGAACTAGGTCATTCGTGACTCCTATAGGACGAAAGAGGGGTTCGTTCGTTATCAAGACACACGAATGTGTCCCATTCGTTATAGTTGTCTAACGAATGTACAATGTTTCGTTCGGTCATGACGAATGTGTATCAGTCTTATCCAAAACTGACTCAAGATCAAAGTCAAAATGGTCAAAAACACAAAACGGGTCAACACAAACCACATTTGCAATTGAATGTCAAATCTCAATGAACCAACACAAATTTGGTATCATTAGGCTTGCATTCTCATCGCCTACAAACCCCAAACCACCAAAAATCTAAACATTATGGTTTCATGGTGTATTTAATTGACATACAGCTACGTCTATGTAAGGCCCCGACCCCGGTGCCCTACTTTGGACGTTGGATCTACTCATAAACACAGTTCTACAAATCAGAGTTTATTAAAACCTTTCGCGGAAACGTTAAATTCGATCATTCATTACAAAATATTCAAATGTGTCTTTAAAACATATCATAAAACATCATTTCTTCCTTCTTCAGATGCCACCGTTCAATCCATTCCATGTGCCCTCCTCATGCTAGCTCATTAAATATGATTACATGTGTGCATACTAAAAGTCAGCTACGCTGAGTGAGTTCTTATTAATCAGGCAACGTTCAATACTTTATCATACATTCACGTATACGTATCCGAAGATACATATTCATACTTAAACCGAACTTTATTCATGACACTTTATAATTATCCGTAAGAGGACATTTGCATAATATCTATTGGAAGAACAATTACTATTATCCATAGAAGTAACAACTTGTATCATCCATAGAAGGATCTATATAAATTATCCATAACATGATCCCTAGATATTATCCATGGAAGGATCCTTAAACATTACACATAGAAGAGACCCTATATACTTTCCATAGAAGGACCACTACACATTATCCATAGAAGGAGCCCTATACCTGATCCATAGAAGGAACCCTATAGAAGGAACGCACACCCAATTATATAATATCCATATAAGGAACGCTAATAAGGTTCACAGTCCTTATTTACACTATCATATATCGAGTCTAGGTCCAATAGAAGTTTAGAGGGATCTGACATCCTAACTTACTATGCCAGACGTAGATCTCACATACCATTCATGTACATTCTTACACATACCTCACATTAGAATAATTACATCGTAGCATACGAACACTCTAGGCGTTCCTCACATCATTCACCTAGCAATCGTACTCCTTGACGATACGTGCAATATCCGAAGATCGTTCATGTACCGACAGGCATTCGTTCATTACATTCATACATTCTATCACATATATCATATATAGCATACACTTACAACTTAAGTTAAGTATATTAACATTCATATTGAGTATGCACACAGCCCCAAAAACATAACAAGGAAGTGGGGCTAGAAACTCACCTGTGTCCTGTTACGTTCACCGTTAATGGTTATTCCCCTCTTTTAACTGGGCACGTCTAACTGTATAACAATTACAAGTATCAATTAACTATCACTACCCATATCATATTTCTAGTTTATTATAAACCTCAACGAACAGGGGTCCGGGGGCAGCGCCCCTAGCAGCGGGGTTCTAGGGGCGGCAGCCCCTAGCAGGGTCCAAAGGGCAGAGCCCCTGGCTGGGTCGAGCTCTTTATGTCATTCTTTCAAAGTATCTTTCATCAATTTATAAAGTCTAAGGGCTTCTATGTAATTAAATCATTATTTTCTAATTCCGGGGGCCTTTTCTATCATTCTTTCATATTCTAATTCGTTATCATTTTCTTAATGAATTGGGGCTCATTTTTTGCTTCTGTCTTTCATAACGAATGGACTCATTCGTTACTTCATAACGAAGTAACCTTCATAACGAATTGACCTTTATAACGAATTGACCCTTATAATGAATTGGCCTTTATAACAAATGAACTATTATAACGAAAGGGTCTTTCATAACGAATGGACCTTCTAACAAATGAGGTTTCATTCATCATTTCCTCGTAAAGAATTGCTTAACGAATGACTTAACGAATGTAGCTAATTCGTTATTCTTTCTTAATGAATTGGCAGAGCGAATGAGCCTAACGAATGAGGGCTCATTCGTTTGTCTTCCGTAATGAATTACATAACGAATTCGTTATATGCGCCTAGGGTTAGGTCATAGAATGTCAGAAACATTCTCTGACATCCTTAAAATCCACGCCGCCTTTCCGGCGCCGCCATGCTGGAAAACCGGGCGATGGACGGAAAAACATATTTTACACCATTTTTCACCGTTTTTTTCGTCCAGTTTGATCCAGATCCGAGCTAGGATGACCCCTAAGCTCGTCTTTTGACCGGTTTATACCAAATTACATCCGGATTTCATGACTTTAATGGTTGAGGGTGTCGGCTCATCGTTTCGCGACTAGATCTAGCGGGTTTGGATCCATATAATATCATACTATCGTTACCTCGGTTGGATCGGTTCTTCTTCTTGGTTTCGGTTAGATAAAGTAAGGCACAGAGAAAGAGCTTAAGTGTGTGTTTTGGGTGGTGTATGGAATGCGTAGAATGAATGGATTAGGGAATAATTGTAGTTTATATATCATAGGTCATGGGCTTAAGCCCATGGTCTTTCTTCCTTCCTTATTAATCCAAGTCCATTACCCACATGTATTTAACCCAACACAAGCCCAACTCACAATACTAATATTATTATTTTATTAGCCGAAACAGGAAAAGGGATGTCACAAGTAGATCTTTGACTAATTAACCCAACAGTTGTTAACGAATTTCAACAAGATTCATTACGTTTGATTCATTTTTTACCATTTATGTATAGATCTAAGAATATTAAACGAACCGAGCATAACGAACAAGTTTCCGTTATAAACGTACCTTTAACGAGTCGTTTCACGAACCCGATCTAAGCTTGAACGTTGGTTTTGGCTCGTTACGACGTCATAGCACTAACAAGCTCGGGTTTTCACCTTCGGATCTTGGCTCGGGATAAAGGAACGTGTGTGTGTTTTTGAAAGCGTAGGCTATGGTGTAGAGATAGATAAAAATGGAAAGGTTTAGGGTTTAAGGGGTATTTATACTCCCTTAAGCCCATGGATCTAAGGCCCATTCCATCCATAATTCCATCTTTTAAATGTCCAAGCCCACCCTCTAATAATTTATATATCCAACCCGACAACCAAACGTTATTGAATAAACGAAATTTCTCTTATTGTTATCATCGAAAATAGGATGTTACATAAATCCTTCTCATTTAAAACTGATATGGTCATAACAAATAGACACACTTGAAGTTTAATAATATGTCTTGTTTTCACGATTTTTAAATAATCATCTACGTGTTTCACCATATTGCGTTACCGCAATGCTTATTTCATTTAAGATCCCTTTTGCTTAAAACAATATTACCTTAATGACTTATACACACCAAGTTTCAACTCGAGTGCTATTTCAAGATTTATTCTATAACAGTTTACAAATCTCATTATTTCGTGTTAACTCAATGTTCCTTTTCGTCTTACAAATTATTTTTTGTTTATGTTTCCACAACAACCTTATATACTTGATGTTTCGGTATGAATTTTGTTCATCCTGGATTATTCAATAACAATTCATACGTTTCACATTTCCACATGTCTCATTCTTTTACGTTTTATTTTCAATAAAAAAAAGCGACGTCATCATCACGGTATTATATACCCAAGAAATTCCGTTTAAAAATTTAACCATTGAGATTTACTTGATTACAATTCACAAGTTTCTCTAATTACGCGTTACCGCGATGCTCAGTTATTATAATTCATTTATTGGATGGACATAACCACTTTACTTGAAAGTTTATTTTGAATTTTATCTTTCGATGACTTACGATATACGATATACATACTACCAATATCCCAAGTCTCATATCTTATGATGTTCTTTACATTTTAATAAGATATTTCTATAACAACTTTATGTACTCGAGATTTCATTTTTGTGTTTCGATTATTCATGACCGGATCCAGATTATTCGATAACATTGCATGATCTTATTTACGCAATTAACGCCCTACGCATGGCTGTCCACAAACTTTAGCGTTATTGGAAACCGTTTCTATAATCATGATTATATGAATTGTTTCACAATAGAAGTCGTGTGCACATTTTATCACATTTCTTCTATGTTTTGTTTAGTTCAACAATTGATATTTCATGTTTGATAATGGTTACGCTACCCCATAAAACCCACCTCATCCTTATGATAATTAATCGTTTTTCACGCAATCATATCCTCAAATGCTTATAACCTCAAGTTTGGTTCACTTATGAAACTCATAGTGCAATGTTATTGTTAATTTTATCGTTGTTTATCTCAACCTCAAGTTTTCACTTATCCGATTTCTCATTTCCACTTATCGGAGTTCTCATTATCATGTTTCACTTAACAATTTTATTGTTAATTTAGTGTCTCGGTTTATACACATTGATATTATTCTTATAACTTTCGACTTCAAGTCTCATTTCATTTGCTTACCCTCGGACATCCTCTCTTCGACCCTTTATATTTTTTTTAAACAGAAGTGTTGTTTTAACTCGGGTCATATCATGTGGGTCATTAAATATTTTAGTTGTCTCAGTTGTTACCCTCCTTTTTCCTACTTATTTAAAAGTCAACCTCAAAATTTGCAACCGCTAGTATTGGTTTGTCAATACTGGTAAAATTCAACAAATTTTATTTATGTTTATAATATTTAAGATTTCAAAATAAATATGTCCTTCAAGCCGCACAATGGAACGGACAATGTGGACCATACGATGATCTAAATAATTATGGGTGCACACTTAATTATCAAAATCCTCGTATGGAAGCAATAGTAAGTGTGATTGTGTGCGAAAACTCGGACACGAGAATGATAGCATAAAAACGGTATAAATGCAAGATGATAAAGGCATGGTGGATATGCCACTGATACATCCTATATATAAGTGCCCTTATTATGTTTCTTAATTGTGGCGTTTTTCGAGTCATGCAAGGATTTGATGTTATTCTTCTTACTTAAAATTTTTCTTCTTACAAATTCTTTACTAAAAACAACATCCGTTAGTAATTATCTCTTTTTCTTAAGTTTATTTTAATTTCGCGACGAAATTTCCTAAAGTAGGGAAGACTATGACATTCGTCGTTATTCGTATTTGTATTGTAAACCCGAACTGTTTTGTCTTTCGGATCCTTCATTATTAATAAAATATACGGTTTTATATTTCATTTATGTTATACAATTGTCGGATCAAGAAAACACCCTTTACGGTAATTTAAAGTACTATTTTATGGCTAAAAACGACTTAAAACGAACTTCGGGGACTAAACTCTCCAAAGAACCAAAGCTGGAGACCAACCCCCATCCCCATGGGTGCCACACCGCGTAGCCATGAAGGGCATGGTGGTTACGGGTGGCGGCCACTCACCTGTAGATGCACCAGCTCGTTTTTGGCTGTGTTATACTTCGTATGACCTTCTAAACCAATCACAATGCATGCAAATCCCTTGATAATGTCATTATGGATAACCCTTACTTTTTCCACTATAAAAACAAAGCCAATACATCCATTTTAGGTTGCTCATTCACATCAAACACTCTCCATCTAAGTTCTAAGTTTCATCTTTCAAACTCTTGATAGTTTAACTTCTCAAGGTAAAACTAAAGCTAATATTTGATTCTAACTAATTCTAGGAAATTAAAGCTTGTTATTATATTTTGTTTAAAATATATTCTCCTTGTTTCCTCGGGTTTCCCTTCTCCGGCCATGGTCGGATTAGGTGTATTGCTATTATAAGGCAAGGCTATATGGAGGACTATTATAGTACTTGTTAACATTTTAATTTGTTTAAGCTTATTAATATTGTTTAGTTCCTAATTATCTTAGTTTCCAATCATTTTAATAGTTCAATGGTATTCGGGTATGTGGTAACCATCCTCGGTTTCATTCCGAGTCAAGGACCGACCCAAAACCGAACATTCGTTTAAATAATTTATTATTAACATGTTGTATGTAAGACATGAGTATTATCATTTTTAGGTCTATTCTAAAAAGTTCTATGCTATTGGGTATGTGGTAACCATCCTCAGTCTCATACCGAGTCAAGGACCGAATCGAAACCGAACTCTCGTTTATCTCTTTATTTAATTGTTTTAAAACAAGTTGTATGTAAGATTTATGTGTTTAAATTCTTTATTTACATTTTTGTATTTTTTATAGTAATGTGGATTTGTTGGACCCAAACTTGGTCACATACCAAGTCTTGAACCAACCAAATCAAACAAACCGAACTAAAACGAGTTCACCCACTTAAAACACACTAGTTGTGTTTCGTGCCGTCGAATCTCACATTTTCTTTTTAAGATCTTTACAAACTAATTATAAAAGTTTTCTTAAAGTACTTGGTATATTGGATCTGACTTGATCTTATAACAAGCTTGGACCGATAAAATCTAACAGTCGCTTAACATTGGTGTTTGGAGTTTCTCCTTAATAGAACTTCTAACAGTAGTTAAGTGTATCTTTTAAATAATTTATCCCATGATATTTATCACTTAGGAATGTCGGGTTCGGACTTGACAATTTATCAAGACCCGAACCGACTAAACCAAACACTCGTTAAAATACCATTTTGGTATTTACCACACAAGGGGTCGTGCACTATTGCATTAAATCATTCCCCACATATTCACTTAACAAAGGTTAAGTAAAACTTATGAATAGAATACCGAGACCTGATTTCAAGCAAACTTACTTTTCAAAAACCATTACTTTAATTTCTTATGTAGTTACACTTTAACCCTCAAACTTTAATTATTTATCTTATTTGTCATGTTATTTTACTTTAAAGCTTTTAAGACCATTTACTAACTCAAGACCATCTTAATTTAGGTTTTGCTCGTTGAACTTACCGTTTCGTTTTATCTCAAACTAATCCTTCAAGTTACCAATTCTAAGTGAGTAATTACACTCCCCCTTTTTTTACGATTTTATACTTTTAGGGGTGGCATGCGTACCATATTCAAACTTACTTGTTTTATGACCTCATTATTAAATCCACAATTCAACATTATGTGTTTGTAAGAATATTTGCTCGATCTTTGTTTACGCCTCAAATTGATTATGTGCACGAGTGTTTATTTTTATGTTATTGTTGAGCCTCAATAAGCATGATTATAAGCACCTCTAACTACTTTATCCTTGTGATAGTAGAATAGGGCCTCATTATCCAAGTATGTTGGTTATTACCAACTAGAAAGGATCCACAATTATTTACTTTACATTTACAATGATTGTCGCATTATTCTATTTACACATGTGAATTGTGATTTTTGCCTCATTATATACATATATAAAAACAAGTGTATTGCTCACCAACATTCGTGTTGATTAAATCTATATTTATGCATGCTACAGGTTTGCTTTTAATTTGCTTATAAAGATTGAAGACTCATTACTTAGATTATACCTTTAGGACACTTTAATGAATTTTAGTATTGATGTAATTGCTTATATTTTATCTTGAACAAGTTGTATTTGTGATTATTGAATGAAATAAATGAGTTGAGTAACTATTGTCACTTTAATAGTGTCAGTGTTCTTCAGCTATTCGTTGCACCCCGGTATGTTCCGCCGCCTTTGGTCGGGGTGTGACATAAGTAGAAATTAATGAGTAAGGAGATGGTGTATTTATAGTTGAGGTGGGACTTAAAGCTAACTTGATGAGAAAGTTTAGATAAAATCTTGGAGAAAAGTTGGATAAAAGAAGATGATAATAATAATAATAATAATAATAATAATAATAATAATAATAATAATAATAATAATAATAATAATAATAATAATAATAATAAAATTATTATTATTATTATTATTATTATTATTAAATAAACAAATAATAATAATGTAATGGAAACATTGATTGTCATCTTCTTCCTAATTTTTTTTTAATTTTTTTAACAATAATAATAATAATAATAATAATAATAATAATAATAATAATAATAATAATAATATAATCATGTAAATAAAATTTAACTTTTTAAATTATAGAAGGCACCATATAGTTATAATATTGAAAACAATTAATCTTTACAGAACTATATAATATAGTAAAGTATTTTAGTTGAAATAGTATAAAATAACTTTGGCTTTTAAATGGGTTTGGTTTTCGGGTTTAAAAATTGACGAATGTTACAACAGTGACTGTGGTTTGTAGTTTATCTACAAAAATAACTTTTGATGGGATTCGAGACTTGGTTCGGGGAGAAGATACAAAATGCATAAGTTCAAGTAGAGGTACACAAAAAACTCTAACCCGGACCGGTATTTTTTAAACATGGATTTTTAATACCCGAACCCGACCCTTCCCGTAGGGTACGGATAGGGTATGACTTTCAATGCTGAAACCCGAACCCGTATCCGATCTAAACCCGATAATACCCGAAATCCGGTTCTAGTTATACACGAAACCCGGGTTTTTTGCATACCCGAACCGGCTTTTTTGTATACCCGAACTGGACTTTTTTGCATACTCGGATATTTGTGTTTGTGCACATGTGTCTGTGAGGCACTTGTTGGTGGTTGTGTGGCTACCCATAGATTTATATCCGTTCTCCAACGGATCCTTTTGGAAGCACATATTTGATATAAACATTTATTTAGAGCAACGTCTTTTGATATACCAAACAAAAATTAAAAACACATAAAATATATGTTTTTATGTCAATTGTTTAGGTGTTTATATATTGTAAGGCTCCGATCCCAGTGACCTACTTGGACGTTGGATTTACTCATAAACATAGTTCTAAATATCATAGTAAATTAAAACTTTTCGTGGAATATAAAAACGTCAAACATTCATTACATAATCTATCAAATCTTTTTTTTAAATAAAACATAATTAAATACGTCCACATAACATTCTTCTCAAGATGCCAGTATCTTCAGTCCAATGTCACGTGTCTTCATTCAAGCGAGTTGTCTTAGCCTATTCACCTGCGTGCATACTAAAAGTTAGCTACGCTGAGTGAGTTCTAGTTAATCAGGCAACATACAATACATTCACATGCTTATATATATACATATCCGAAGATACATATAACATACGTAGCATGTTACCTTTCTTTCATATTTATATACATATATACTTTCATTCTTTCTTTCATACGTTCATCCTTACATAATTATTTATGTGTTTTAAAGAGCATTTCACCCTATAACCTATGCAGATATTATTAGGGTTTGTTCCCTACGTTCGCATATATTATTAGGGTATGTTCCCTACATTCGCATATATTATTAGGGTATGTTCCCTACCTTCTAGAATATTATTAGGGTTTGTTCCCTACATTCTCAGATATTATTAGGGTCTGTTCCCTACATCTGAAGATATTATTAGGGTATGTTCCCTACCTTCAGACAACCATACGTTCATAAAATTATATAACTTCCTCCTTACACATATCCTTTCACATATAACATTCATAAGGCATACACTTATCAATTAGGGTAAGTGTATTAACTATCCCATAGAGTATGCACACAGCCCCGAAAACATAACAAAGAAATGGGGCTAGAAACTCACCTGCGCTCGGTTCCTTTCAGAGTTAATGGTAACTATATTCTTTAACTAGGGGCGACAAACTGTATAATAATTACACGTATCAATTAACTATCCCTACCCATATCATATTTCTAGTTTAATATAACCCTTAACAAATAGGGGTCCGGGGGCAGTGGCCTTGGCAGCGGGGTCTAGGGGCTGCAGCCCCTAGCAGGGTCTAAGGGGTAGAGCCCCTGGCTAGGGTCGAGTTGAAGTTCGGTCTTTCTTTCTAGGTCGTTTCCCATTTTAAACGTTACCTTTAGTTACTAATTAGTTCCTTGTTCTTAGCGTATACACCGTATAATTCCATACTCTTTGTTTACATACGTACACGACATACATAAATTTACATTATACATACATATACGTTATACATACTTACACGTCATACATACACGTCATACATACATATACAACATACATACCTATATGTCATACATACATATATGGCATACATACATATACGTTATACATACATACACGTCGGCATACATACATATACATCATTCATACGTATACGGCACACATAAATATACGACATACATAAATATGCGGCATACATACATATACCCTACACATACATAGACGGCATGCATGCATATATGTTGTAGATATATATACGCCATATGTACATATACGACATACATACATATACGTCATACATGCATGTACGTTGAACATACATATACGACATACATACATATACGTTTTACATACATATACGTCATACTAACATATACACCCATATACACATATATGCCAGTATATACATATACACCCGTAATCTTCAGACAAGCTGTAACATTTGTCAATTTCAGGTTTTATTTGTATTCATTTATCACGTAAACCAACCCGATTTATATCCTGAACATTTCAAATATATAAAATATTGGATTTTATGTTAATAAACCATCCCCACGTGTTCAATTTGAAAAACCTTTTTTTACGGATTCGAAAACGACTTTAAAACGATCAAATTACATCAAAAACGAACTTCCGGGATACAAAAAGAACCAGACAAGACGAGCTGACCAAACCCCAACCTCATGGGCGCCGCGCCCAGCGGCCATGAAGGCTAGGGCGGCCGCGGGTTGCGGCCTCAGACCTACAGCAATCCGGATTTCCTTGTTGTCTTGTGCTTTGCTTGTTTGTTTAACCAATCTATTTACATGCAAACATGAAAAATAACCTTGCAAAGAAGCCTTAACCCTTACCCTATATATACACACCCTTCACCTTCATTTTTACACTTGCTCTCACTCCAAATTCTCTCTCAATTCTTCATAGATTCAAGGTTGTTATTTATGTGTTCTTGAAGGTTTGACTTCCAAAAGTCAAACTGAGTTTAATCTTTCATTGTCTTTAGTTCATATGGTCTTATTAATACTTCAATATGGTGGAAAAACATATATATAATATACACTCCTTGTTACCTTTGGTAGTTACTTCTCCGATCCCGGTCGGTGAGGTTTCGTACCTTGTAAGGCAAGGCTTCATGGAGAACTTCGTGCCCTTGATACATATATATCTATATAGCTTGTTTATACATATTAATCTTGCTTAACCTCTACTCATTTTTGTTTGTTTTTCATATTTACAAGTTCTATGGTTATGGGTTCTAAGAGTCTATGCTTCGGTTTAACTGTAAGTAGCTCAAGACCGTAAGCCGAACTTTTGTTTAAAGACTTTGTTGTTAACTTTTTGGTTGTAAAACGTAAGTATTTTCATTTGTACATTATTATACAAGATCTTTGGTACTTGGACATGTGGAAACTATATATGAACTTGTTGTGAGATGGAAACTGAACCAAACCGAACTTTTGTTGACTTTGTTATTAACTTTTGGTTGTAAAACTAAAGTGTTTTCATTTGTACATTATTATACAAGTTCTTGGTCATTTGGGCATGTGGAAACTGATGTACATAAAAATATACATCTTTTCGGCATCAAATAATCTCTAAAAACTACAATTTCTATCAAATAACATATTATAAAGGCTACTTATCATAATAAAATGAAATTTCAGGTGAAACAAGCGAAAAGACGAAGAAAAACAGAAGAAAACACAAGAAAAACAAAGAAACACACCCCCATACTTCTGAACACCAGAAAAGACAAAAATCTACGAGACAAGACAAAATCTGGAAACAAAAGCACGGGGCCGTGCCTCTCAACCACGGGGCCGTGGATATCTGCCAAAAAAGACAAAATAAATTTGGCACATGTCACTATAAAACACGGGGGCGTGCCTTAGTAATCACGAGGCCGTGCTTCTCGCTCCAGATTGCCTATAAATAGTGGCTCATGTTGCACTCATTTGGTGTGACTTGAAAAGAATTCTATCCGGTTTTCTCATATAAAAACACACACTAACACTCACATAGAAGATTTAGTGAAGAGTTTGAAGGCTTGGAGCTCATCACCATCAACCATCATCATCAACCGTCATCACCATCATTAAGAAGGAAGATTCATCTACAATTGGTTAGATTGTTCCAAGTTTAATCATGTATTTGTTATCATTATTCATCTTAATGTTTATCATCATGCTCATTATGAGCTAAACTCCTTTTACCATTTAAAATCTATGAAGAAGCTTTGTTTTACTTGATAATTATATAAAACATGTGGTGTAGTCTAGTAAAGTACATGGTTATATTACAATTATCTTTTGATGAGAAATGTTTCACCATCTTAAATCACTAATTCAAAGTTGGTGGTTGTCAATTCTATTGGCAGTCGTTCATGATCGATTCATGCTCTTGAAAGATTGAAATACTTTGATACATTATCGAGACATGTATCCTTATATTGTACTTAGAAATGATGAGATATAAGTTATGATGTATTTCTCTAAGTCTTGGTAATCCGAAAATGGCTTTGCTTAGGATATCATGCTAGTTAAAGAAATCATATGTTAATTGAGTATGTAATTATAACCTACATAAATCAACCAAGGGGAGGTTTTGTGAGTTAACTACAACCACCCGAAGTTGTTAGAATTGGTATTTGAGAAATCGAAGTCAATCCAAATCTTTCTACTTTACGAAACTACTTGCCAACTTAAATTGACATCATTGAGGTGGCATGACATTAGGAAAGGGTGGACTTTAAAATGATAGTGCTAAATATGCTAACTTAAGGTTTAAGGAGCTATCTATCATATATTGCTACGACAAGTTTACCACATGTTTAAATATTAATTATCAATGCTAAAATGGAGTGGATTCTTGATCTTAGATGGTAACCTTCGCATAATTGAACAACTCGTTTAGAATCTCTTGTCTTGGACACCTATATATTATATATAAGTATTTATATTTTATAAAAAGTTCAAAAATTAACCCCAAAATGATTAAAACCTCTGATTAAAGTAAAACAACGATTTATCATTAGAAACATTTGTGTCCATGGACACGGTACGTTTCTAAGAATGATCCAAGTTTTAATTTAATCATTGTCTATAATTGTACAAATATTTTAACTTTTATTTAATTTTGAGTCTGAGCTTGTTTATGCAATTTCTAAACCGGAACGACTCTTTCGTCGACGAGCACGTAAACGGACTGCAGAAAATGCCGAAGCAATCAAAGACGAATCAGTAGACGCCACCACATCAGGAGAAAATCAAACTGAATAAATGATGGCGGCCCAGAAAAATGAGCCGAACATGAGCCAGTATGCCAAGCCAACTATCAAAGGCTACGACAATGGAGTGGCTCCACCCGAAATCACCGAAAATTTCAAAATCAAATCAAGTAACATTCATATAGTAGAAAATTCAGTTCAATTTCATGGTCTCCCGACAAAGACCCGCTTTCTCACATATCTCGATTCCTACGAATCTGCGAAACTTTTAAAATCCAAAACTGTTCAGACGATCAAATCAAGCTCAACTCTTTCCTTTCTCTCTAAGGGGCCAAGCCCTAGAATGGATAGAATCTATTTCCTCTGGTTCCATACCAGATGGTTGAACAGTTTCTCCTCAAATATTTTCCGCCCGATAAAACTGCCAAATACCGAGCCAACATTATCGGATTCCGGACCGATGATGATGAATCGTTACACGCAGCATGGGAGAGATACAAAAGTCTTCTGAGAAGATGCCAACATCATGGACTGAGCGTATGGTTACAAGTACAAACTTTCTTTGACGCACAATCTAGTCAAAACAAACAGGTCATCGACCAAATCGCTGGTGGAGACCTGTGATCCAAATCACCTAATGAAGCATTTGAAGTCCTGAAGAAGGCTGCAAAGAAGAGTTTCGCTTACAACCCACCAAGATCTACACCTACCCATAAAGGAATACACCACGTTGATTCTAACACTCTTGTCACAGCACAGCTTGAAGCTCTTTCTAAAAAATTTGAACAACTTCAAGCCGAACTATCAAAAACCAGACTCACCTGTGACACTTGTGGAGGAAATCATAAGACGAGTGACTGTAAACAAGTCATCATGGCCATGGAAGAAGTCGATTTCATCGCTCGACAGAACAACGCTTTCAGCAACCACTACAATCCTGGATGGAGAAACCACCCGAATTTCAGCTGGAAAGACGGAGGTAACACTCAACCCTTACCCGGATTTGAAAAAAAGACCGATAAATCAACCCTTTCAACCTAAACCTCAATTCCAAGATCAAAGTTCAAGTAGCCATCAAAACCCAAGCTACTCGAAAATCGAAGAAATGCTAATCCAACTCATGACTAAAACAAATGAAGCAAAGAAGAAGGCCGACTCAAGAGCTATTGATATCAGCGGAGTATTATTAAAACATGAAGCTGACCTCAAAAGTCAACAAGCATCACTACAGAATCTAGAAACTCAAATCGGACAAATTGCTTGACAATTATCCGAAAGACCACCAGACACTCTTCCAAGCAACACAATCACCAACCCGAATGCGACAGCTAACGCTGTTACACTTAGAAACAAAAGGAAGCCAGAGGAGCTCTCGCATGTCACCCTAAGTGAAGAATGTTCAGCAGTCCTCCAAAGCAAGCTGCCAACGAAAATGACCGATCCAGGGAGTTTTACTATCCCTTGTCTTATAGGAAATTTGTCTGTTATCAATGCCCTGGCTGACCTGGAGCTAGTATTAATTTAATGCCTTATGCGGGTTTTGCAAAACTAGGGATAGGAGAACCAAAGCCCACCCGCATGAGCATTCAATTAGCTGACCGATCTGTTAAATATCCTCGGGGCATTGTTGAAAATATGCTTGTCAAGATTGACAAGTTTGTTTTCCCAGTAGATTTTGTAATTCTAGACATGGAGGAAGACAAAAGTGTACCTCTGATTTTAGGAAGACCCTTCTTAGCCACCGCAAAGTCTCAACTCCCAGTAATTATTTCTTCTCACCTTTCTGAAGAAGAGAAAGACGAACTTCTTAAGGTTCTCAAAAACCATAAGAAGGCTATCGTATGGAAGATCATGGATATTGTAGGTTCCCAACCGGATCTTCACAGGAGTATGTCGTAACACGAGGGTGTGGAATCCCCACGTATACGATACGAGTGTCGAGATGATTAATTCATTGAATATACGTAAACACACAAGAATATTAGATAATACTTGATATATTGCAATGCTTAATAACCAAGGTAACAAACATGTGACTCAGAGAATCACAAAACCAATCGTCAAAAGTTTACCCAAAACAGCCGAAGTTTTGGGATTATAACACTCGACAACTTCGCCTAACATACTAGGCGAAGTTTTCTTAACTTCGCTGACATTAGTTCGCCTAAAACAAGGGCGAACATATAATAACACGTTCAACACAAAACAAACAGTTAAAACAATTACAGACACAAATAAACACGAGATATTAAATTACTGGCATCATGCACCAACAGACTCCCCCTTGGCAGTAGCTTCATATCTCTATCTTCTTTCTTGTGTCTTGTAATCCAAAAATCTCGTACCACTCGTCTTCAAGCATGAACGCCCTTTCTTACACAGACAGAGATCACCCTCTGGTACTTCTTAGCTTCATCCTTCCACGCAGGAATATAGAAAATCTTCTTATCATTAAGTTCCTGCAAATCAGCTTGAGACAAATTAACCAAGTGCATGGGATCATACACTGTCAGGATCTCCTGTTCATCCTCATTTCCATAACAGTTTCAGCAGTCTGGCAGTCAACATACCACAACTTGAGATTCTTCAACACATCTTTGGGCATCATCTTCATCGGAACCTCTTTCAAACACCGAATCGCCTTGTATTTCATCACCATCCAAGGCTTACCATCACCCCTCATGCCTCTTTCCTTGTCTTCGACTAACTTCCCTTTCTATGGCTTCAACAAATCGAACTTTTTCTCTTTCACACTTTCTTTCCACACAATCCTTCCAACCCATCTTGCAAAGTTATCATCACTTCGATTAATCAATCTCAAATGTGCCAAATCTTTCACCTCACACTCAGGCAAGGTGTTAAGCGATCTCAAAGCCTTCTTAAAATACTGAATCCCATCATAATGCTTTATCACAAACAACTTCAACTGTTCGTCATACAACTAGCAAATGATACCTTTCTTTGACTCAGCGTAGCCCTTGATATTGTAACTCTTCTTAAACATTGTTGGTACCGCAGGCTTCTTTGTCTTGAAGAACCACTGAGCACATCCTTCTTTCCATCTAGGTTGTTCTTCCCACTCAGACTCGTCTGGAACACTTTCTTCTTGACTCAGGTTCACCTTATCAACACTTGGAATATCATGCTCTACACCATCATCAACTATCTCCCCTTCTTCCAACTCACTATCAATCTCTATCTGTTCCCCAATTTTTCCAATCTCATCAGCCGTTAACACATCATCACCTATCTCTTCATCATCAAATCCCAACACCCCTTCATCGTCTACAACCACCACTGTATCATCACCTGTACTGCTTGACGGACCAGCAGACTCCCCATGAGATGTGGAAGTCCCAAGATTTTGTCCAGTTCTTGGCAACTCACCACCTGCATCTTTCGATGCATTGGGATCATCGTCTTTGTCTTGCCTCTTCTTTGTTCTCAATTCATCACCCTTGCAGCTCGTCTCCCCCCTGAGATGCTAAGAACTGTTTAAGAGCATCAAAGAGTTTACCGTGTTCAACGAGGAGTGATGATTGTATCTGATTTTCTACCACCAGCCTCTGAATAGCTTGTGTCTGGATGAGGTTGATCCGTGATTGCTCAGCAACTACCCGTTCAAGAGCCGCAATTCTCTTGGAGTCAAAGTGGCATCAAAATCAAACCGCATATGGAAAATATCTTGAGCATACGACGGTGGAATTCCCAAAGTGGCTGGAATGTCTGAGGTAGGGTAAAAGTAACCGTGGGTGGTATTGTGACAGGTAACCCAGCAGTTGCTACCACAGTGGATTCAACAAACATAGCAACCACCTCTAATGCCGTAGGTGTCGGAGGCGGTAATGAAACAATCTCTGGAGTTGTAAACTGAAACGTGGTTGGAGGAACACCAAAAGATGACGACGTGGTTACCAAAGGAACACTTGAGGTTATCGGCAGTGTGACAATTGAAGCAGCAGGTAACATAGTCATACCGGATAACGATGGTGGGGAAAAACGAACAACCCTCAAACTTTCACCAACTCTTGAACTTTCACCAACCCTTGCCTTCTTTGATCTTCGTACCATCCGATATAAATCCTCCTCATAATCAGATTCACTATCATCAGAGTCTTTCTTGTCTAGCAAGTATTTTCTGTTTTTCAGCTATATCGTAAGTGGAGGAATCAGAGTCAGTTCTCTCAGAATCCGCCACAGATGTAGTGACCATGGAAACATTTACACCAGACACCTCAGCTACTGAGGCTTGAACTTCAGCAGCTGGATCAACCCGTTCCATATCAAAGAATCCTTGCCCTCCAAAGGCAACTTCAAGATCAACCTGTTCTTATGGAGCTGCAATAGGATCAGCAGGCGGTGCTTGCTGTACCACGGGAGGTGGTTGAGGGATATTAGCCTATTGCGGTGGAGGATCCATAAACTCATCTTCTGGGTTCACTAAATAATCAAACAAGGCAGTGTTCCTTGGACGAAGTTCAGGTCTGCTACGAGCACTTGATGACTTACATTGCGCAAAGATTCTCTTAGACACACTTTCCACATACGAAATAGGACGTCGTTGTGGCATATTAGGAGCTACATGATTCAGAATTATCTTTAGGAATCTCGGATACATCAAAAATCTTTCCCGCGCAACAGCACGTCTCTGACGATCAATCTCATAAAGAATCATCTGGCTGAAACTATAGGGCTTGTTGTAGGTTAAAGCAGTCATAGCCGATTGCATCGTGGCACCCATACCATTCGTACCAGCTTTGCGACCGGACATGCACACGATCATCACATGCATCAGAAACCTCCACTGATCTAACAGAAACCCCTTTCGTCTCTGAGCATCTTCCAAAGGACCCGAGTACCCCATACGAACAAAAGAACCATTTTGGAAAGTGGCCGAAAAGTCAGTGGTCATTTGTAGTTTCAACCCCAAACTGTAAAGCTACCCTTATTTGATCGGCCGAGAACTGTACCACTTGATTGTTAACTGTAGCACGCATCACAGGTGGATCAACACGACAGTCATACTCTACCGTATTCCAAAAATCTTCAATGTTCGGTAGCGAGATCGGTAGAGTAGTAGTAATAGCATGAAAGATGCGTGAACGTATGAGAAACGAAATGATCTCACGGTAATCGTCAATTCCTCGAACATCCGGATCTAAGGTGATATACATATTGTGACCCGGAAAAAACTGTCTCTTATCACCTCCACCTTCGTCACCACCAGTGAGTTCCACCAGCACCAGCCACAGCAGCCATATCTGCAAAGCGAACGAGCCAAGTCAGATCTTCGCATCAACAGGCTACAACTTCGACCAGCATGGTACATGCGAAGTTATAGGCTTGGCGATGTTAATTGACTGGCGAAGTTACATTAACTTCGCCTGGAACCCTAACTTCGCCATATACAGCGGCACAATATTTACACCCAATTATTGCAATGAATGGCCGATCAGTTTGTAGAAATAGGACAAAGGTAAAGCGATTAAGGTATAAACTAACTTAATATCACCAAAAGTGTATTCAAATTGGACCGACATTGTGAGAAGGGTTTGGTAGACGAAGAAGATCATAACAGACAATTTAGAAACCGATTAACCTTATACACTATGGATTATGTGTTTCTCCGATCGGACCAACCTGTTTTATGAATCAAAATTGATAAACAAGATGTTCGATTCAACAACTAAGTTCGCCGAGGTTTTAGAAGTTTAAAGGTTTGACTAATTTTGACCACCGTTTTCCCTTATATAGTTCGAAAACCCAGCAGCGAAGTTATGGTAACTTCGCCCTTTTTTTACAACTTCGCTATGGTCAACCAATTGGTCAACTTCGCTATTTTGATAACTTCGCCCAGAGTCAACTTCATTTAAAAAAAACTTTGCCCATTGAGATGTTGACTAAAGTAAAGAAAATGTGATCAAAACCAAGTAACCAAGTGTTTATGAAAACATACCATAATATATAATACATAACAAAATAAGAATAAATAAACGGGATCAAATTTCAGTCTTGACGAGAACCTGCATGTTTTAGAAAAGATCCGAACAGGAATTATACCGATTAAGTGGCTGTCACATAGATCCATGTTTAGCGGTATTATGACATAAAGAAATAGGTTGTAGGCAGGTTTAAAACTTAGTATGGTTTTCATCGCATCTGTGATAGTGATTAGGTTCAATTAAGCTCAAAATTTAGATGGACATCATATGAGAGATTGTGATGCCTCCTATCTATTCTCAAAGCGTATTTGGCTTTCCCCAAGTCACCCCGAGTTGACTTCGACCCGTAGTGTCTGATAATCATTGATCACACGTCAATCTTCTGAGTCGTCTTCCCGATCTTTCTTATACTTTGAAATATTCTTTCTTGCCTCTTTCTAGATAATTGTAATAAGATTAGCTTCATAAGGCTTAATGATAATAACTAGAGTTTTTTTTTAAGATAAACAAAGACAATAATACAACTGCAAGTCTAAGACAACTGCAAGTCCCGAATCTGGATCACTGCAGATACTTAACACTTTCTTCGCGGGAATCAGAACACTCACGGGCTCGTGTATGACTGGGTAATCACTTTCTGCCTATCATTCGGAAAGATGTATGTGGAGACATGAACAACTCAGAATGACTCTCCACAGTAAATCGAGAAGATTTAGTTTGTATCACTTCTACTTTTACGCACCATAGAAAGCTACCATTAAATACAATGACTGTTCTAAAGTCTTTTAGGCCTAATTACTTCACCAGTTAAGCACACAAAAATAGTTTATCTATCACTTTCCAAGGTTGGATCAATTTTCATTTTAACACCATATTTAAACTTCTTGCGAAGTTATAGACTGAAAAATTATATCATTTTACTAAAAAAAAAATTTAAATTCAAACGCCCCGATCAAGTCAAAGTCTTTAGGTAAAAGGCTATCCTGAAGATCCAGTGGATCAGCCGGACCGACCACATATGAGTATGTGTCCCTCTGACTAAGTATGAACGACTAATTTTAAGCGAAAGAATAAAACCCATCATAAACCGCCCCGGTCGCTTTCAGTCATCTGGTTAATGGCTATCCTTATAATCTACACGTAGATGTAAGGACCAAACATATCCTTGGGATATGTCTTTCAAACTTGAACAACCGACATAATTTTATGCGATAGTGATTTTTTTTTGCTAAAAGAGAAAACAAGGTTACTTGGGATTGATCATCCCATTAAGCTCAACAAGATCTTGAAAATGGGATCGGTCAAAAGCTTTAGTAAAAACATCGGCAAAATTATCCTGTGAATCAACCTTTTCAAGCAAAATTAAATTTTTCTCAGCACAATCCCGTATAAAATGATGACGAATGTCAATATGTTTAGTTTTACTGTGTTTAACGGGATTGTTAGTTACTGAGATAGCAGCAGTGTTATCAATGCAAATAGGAGTTTGAGTGAAATTCAGACCATAATCGCGCATCTGTTGTTGTATCCATAAAACCTGGGAGCAGCAGTTCGATGCTGCCATGTATTTTGCTTCGCAGGTGGAAATGGCTACAGAGGTCTGCTTCTTGCACTGCCACGACACCAATCTTCCTCCGAGAAACGGACATCCACCGGTTGTTAACTTCCTGTTCTGATTGCAACCTCCATAGTCAGTATCGGTGTATGCTACTAAATCCAGTTCTCCCCCTTTCGAGTACCATAGTCCCAGCTTAGGCTTTCCTTTAAGATAACGCAAGATTCTTTTCACTCCCTTCATGTGTGATTCCTTTGGGTTTGCCTGAAAACGAGCACAAAGACAAACTGCAGACATAATGTCAGGTCTAGATCCAGTTAAATACATTAAAGAACCTATGATTGCATGATATTGAGTGGGATCCACATCTTCATCACTATCGGAATCAACACCCAGTTTGTGGTTGACGCAGATTGGAGTTTCAAATGGGGTACTATCATCCATCTTGAAGCGTTTGAGCATGTCATGGACATACTTCGTTAGATGAATAAACATGCCATCTTTCTTCTGATCTACCTGTAATCCCAAAAAGAAAGTTAACTCGCCCATGGCGCTCATCTCAAACCTCTTCTTCATGACTGCTTCAAATTCCTGACACATAGTAACTCTTGAGGCAGCAAAGATGATATCGTCCACATAAACCTGAACGAGTAGAAAATCTCCCCCTTTCCTCTTGACAAACAACGTACTATCAATCTTCCCTCTCTCAAACCCATTCTCTAGCAAGTAGTCTGACAAAGTTGCGTACCAGGCACGAGGAGGCTGATGTAACCCATATAATGCTTTGCTCAGTTTGTACACGTGATCAGGAAAATCTGGGTCAGGAAAACCCGGAGGTAGTTCAACATATACCACCTCATCGACTTTTGTGACACCCGGTAATTTCCCAATCCCATAAACCAAGTAATCAACCTAATTATTAGGAGATTGTGAATATTATGCGCGCCATGTTAGGATCAGCGCGGTCATATGTTATATGCGCCATGCGCTGATGCGATGCGCGCCATGTTATGATCAGCGCGGTCATATGTTATATGCGCCATGCGCTGATGCGATGCGCGCCATGTTATGATCAGCGCGGTCATATGTTATATGCGCCATGCGCGGATGCGATGCGCGCCATGTTAGGATCAGCGCGGGGCATATGTTATATGCGCCATGCGCGGATGCGATGCGCGCCATGTTAGGATCAGCGCGGGCATATGTTATATGCGCCACGCGCACAGGTTTTTGTTGTGTTTTCATGACCACTTAATTTTATGTCGTTTGTCTAATGGGTTGCATACCTCTTCAATAATCAAATCATTTGTGCGCGTGCGGAAAGGGAACTAACCTCCCCGCATGGCGGGAACATTGAGAGCTAGTTTGTGTGAAGCTCCAAGATGGAATTGACTTCAACATAACTGATCACTATGTTGAAATACCAAGACCTCATGGAGAATCTACAAATGAAACTCAACGTCCCTGACTACGAGAAGGTTACGCACCTACCCGCATCAAATAAAAAGGAGTTATGTACGACACCTGCGGGAAGAATCCCCGCGGGACACCTTAAAACTAAACCCTTTACGCCTGAACGTCTGCACAGAAACCAACCACCTTCTCGCTTAAATCCAAAAGTTCACCCTGTTAATAAATTCTGAGAACGCTGGTTCCAGCAGAGCCAGATGGACTCGCAAGATTCCTTATAAGGACGCCTGCGCAGTGATACGCGCAGGATTCGTTACAAGGACGCTTGCGCGAAGACCAACTGGAGCCGCCGGACCCACAACGTTCAAAGAAATGGCCTTCACGCAGGAGGCTATACGCGCAAGGCTACACGCACAAAACACTTAGTCTATTCTTCAGATGTAAGGGGATTACCCCCGCCCAGAAAGAACCAATTGCGTGTTTCAGAGATTTTTACCTTTTTGACTGCACACTGACAACAGTACCAGGAAATGTATACTGTAACACGAAATGTCAGCTGTCAGCCGCACCTACTCTCACCAACCACAGTCCTACATGTACTGTCAAATCCATCAGAATCTTTATAACCACTCCCTAGGACCATCACCCCCATCCCTAAATAAATAATAATAAACCCCATACCTTGTCATCATTACACCCAATATGATAAGATTTCAATCCCCTAAATCAAGGGATTGTGTTCCCTTGAATTTGCCTATAAATAAGTATCAACTCTTGAATAAAAATATCACACAAACACACTCCAAACTCCTCTTTTAAACCTGTAATTCTGCACTAACCATCTCCCAAGCATCCGTTTCCAGTTCCATCGCTAGGTAAGCCGAAACTTTAGTCTTGAGATTTACTTTCCTGACCAACCCTTATATTCTTCGATTTCTTGATCTTAATATACATATTTCCTGTTATTTAAACATATTCTAGACTTCCAATTTCGAGGCTAACATCAGGAAACCCGAATCTCGTTTAATCTCTCTCTAAACCATCGCTTAACAAGAATCACAGGTGAGTCTCACAGCCCCTATTTTCACTGTTTTTAAACTGTTTTCGGGGCGAGGGACACGTGTTTAAATTATGTTTTATCATGGTATATTTACAAGCAATGCAAACGATTATCTGTTCATGGTGTTTATCTTGGTTTTCAATGTAAGTGCGCAAGTTTTAGACAGTGATCACTCGTCAGTGGAACTCTAAGGGTAGGGACTACTGTGTTTGATCAACCCACTCGTAGGGGTCGCACCTCTTTGCATAGACGAGTGCCTAGTATGGTCATGGGGTAGTACTACTGGTAAAGCCCGCTCGTAGGGGTCGCACCTCTTTGCACGGACGAGCGCCTAGTTTTCCGAGCACAACGTCCGCGCGTAACCCGCGGGACGGTATTGTTTTAGCTCGTAGTGGCAGCGCCACTTTGCATGGACGAGCCCGGTTTTCAGAAATGTCCGCGCGTAACCCGCGGGACGGTTTTATCAAGCATATGTTTTAATGATGTATTTCAGAAATATGTTTCAATATGGTTTTATCAAGGATATGATGCAATACGATTTATCAAGTCACCAAAACTTGTGAACTCACTCAGTTTATACTGATTCAAATGTTTTTACGTGTCTTTCAGGTGATAATTAGTAGCGCAAGGAGTCACACGTAGAGCACTTCACGCAGAACATCTATAAAAATGGTTTTTGGAAGATTTTAGTTCTATCCCTTCCACACGCGCGGTTGTTCCCGCCGTGTAAGGGGATATGGCGTGGAAATCTTCAACGTTTTTCATGTGGATGTTTTTATATGTAATTCTAAACAATGTAATGTATTTTGTACTAGACATTTCATGCGCAATGGAAAATATATTTGAATGTTTGCAATGACCCGTGCTTGATTATCAATTCCCACTCGCGCGCGCCCGGCTGTTTCCGCCGTTTAGGGCCGGGTGTGACAGATTGGTATCAGAGCACTGGTTATAGCGAACTAGGAAAGAAGTTTTAACCTAGACTATAACCGTAGGGGAATCGCATGAATAATTTGCAAAGAAAATATTTTCAAAAGAAAAACCACACACATACTTAGGAACACGGGTCACACAATGTCTAGTGAACACTAAGGATAAGAACATTATGTGCTCAGGGTACATGCGCTAAGTTTGATATATTTTCGTTCTCTTTTAAGAAAAACGAGAATGCCTCCAACCAGAGCCAAGGGAATTACCATGACACCCGAGGAACTCGCAGAAATAATCGCACAGGCGATCGCAACGCATGAGGCCAGCAAGGCCGAATCAAGTCAGGGTCGTCAAGAGACCGAAACCCCAGAACCCGAATCAGGAGCTTTGGACAAAGGATGCTCCTATAAGACATTTATGGCCTGTAAGCCTTGGCCATTCAAGGGCACCGAAGGGGCCATTGGGCTCTACAACTGGATCGACAAAATGGAGACGGTTCTCTCCATTAGCGGGTGTAGTGAAAATCAAAAGGTCCTTTACGCGACCTGCATGTTTCAAGAAGCGGCCTCGTCTTGGTGGAAGCTTCAAGTGAAAACATTGGGACGAGAAGTTGCTCTCCACAAGACCTGGGAGGAGCTGAAGGAAATGATGATGAAGAAGTTCTGCTCTCGCGCTGAAATTCAGAGTCTACAGCAGGAATTTTGGAACCACAACATGATAGGAACTGATATCGACGCCTACAACAACCGATTCAACGAACTTTGCCAGATGGTGCCAGATATGGCGAACACGGAGGAGAAAAAGATCGAGAGGTATATCTTTGGGTTACCCCATGTTATCAGAGTTCCGCTCAATGCCGCAGCGCCTCCAACCTTTGATGAGGCAGTGGCGCGGGCCATCACTCTTACAAGAGATACGGTCCGTGCGGGCATGTTGACCTCGCGCGGGAACAAGCAGCGAACCTCTGACCCCAAGAGAAAATGGAACTCTCACCACCGAGGGTCCGACTCCAAGCAACCACCATTCAAGAAACAGGAGAGCGTAAGGGCTTACGCGATACAAGCCCTGGAGCCATCACGGAAAGGGTATAATGGGCCTCGCCTATTGTGCAGCAGATGCAGGTATCACCACAAGGGTGAATGCGCAAGCATCGTATGCGCCAAATGTAGCAGACCAGGGCACAAGACGATAAACTGCCAGAAGGAAGCTGGAGCAAGCGACAACTGCTACGCATGCGGGAAGCCAGGACATTTCAGTCGGGATTGCCCGCAAAAGAGAAACCAAGCTCGCGGGAGAGCCTTTGTGATCGGCGCAGGCGAAGCAAAAGAAGAACCAAATGTGGTAATCGGTACGTTTCTACTTAACGACCATTTTGCATCTGTCTTATTTGATACTGGCGCTGACCTAAGTTTCATATCCACTGAGTTTAAAAACTCCCTACGCCTAGCAACCAGTAGGCTAGACACGCCTTATACTATAGAACTAGCCAATGGTAGGCAGATACGCGCGAACGAGAGGGCTGAGCAATGTGTATTGGTCATGGGAGGTCACGGATTCAATATTAACTTATTGCCAATAGACTTGGGAAGCTTTGACATTGTGGTAGGCATGGATTGGTTAGTCGAGAACCACGCGGAAGTTATTTGCCATGAGAAGCAGGTTCGGATCCCACTGTTGAGCGGAGAAACCTTAGTAATTCAAGGGGAAAGAAGTGGAGTTGCGACAAAACTCATTTCGTGTCTAAAGGCGCGCAAGTGCATGAGGAAAGGATGCTACGCCTTCCTGGTGCACGTAGTAGAGAAGAAAGGAGATGAGCGAAAGATTGAAGACTTACCAGTGGTGCGCGAATTCCCGGAAGTTTTCCCTGAAGATTTGCCTGGATTACCGCCACCGCGACAAGTCGAGTTTCGAATCGACTTGGTTCCAGGAGCTGCACCAGTAGCTCGAGCACCCTATCGACTAGCTCCATCCGAGATGCAAGAGCTATCCAATCAGTTGCAGGAACTATTGGATAAGGGTTTCATACGCCCAAGCTTTTCACCCTGGGGAGCTCCAGTACTATTTGTAAAGAAGAAGGATGGTTCATTTAGAATGTGTATTGACTACAGGGAACTGAACAAGCTGACAGTCAAGAATCGGTACCCCTTACCGAGGATTGACGACTTATTTGATCAGTTGCAGGGATCCAGTTATTACTCGAAGATAGATCTACGGTCAGGTTACCACCAACTTAGGGTCCATGAGGAAGACGTGCCGAAGACAGCCTTCCGAACTAGATACGGCCATTATGAGTTCTTAGTGATGCCTTTCGGGCTAACTAATGCGCCGGCTGTATTCATGGATCTGATGAACCGTGTGTGCAAACCATACTTGGATAAGTTTGTGATTGTGTTTATAGATGATATTCTGATTTACTCCCGAACCAGAGCTGAGCATGAACAACATCTGAGATTAATTTTGGAAATGCTGAAGAAAGAAAAGTTGTATGCAAAGTTTTCTAAATGTGAGTTTTGGCTTAGAGAGGTTCACTTTCTCGGTCACGTTGTAAACGAGAAACGAATACACGTCGATCCTTCCAAGGTCAAAGCCATCGAGAATTGGGAAGCGCCAAAAACGCCAACTGAGGTGAGGCAATTCCTAGGACTAGCTGGCTACTATCGACGTTTCATTGAGAACTTCTCCAAGATAGCTTTACCTCTGACTGCGCTAACTCAGAAAGATAAGAAGTTTGATTGGGGCGAAAACCAGGAAGCAGCGTTTCAAATGTTAAAGCAAAAGTTATGTAGTGCGCCAATTTTGTCACTACCCGAGGGGACGGACGACATCGTCGTCTACTGCGACGCTTCACATCAAGGACTCGGATGTGTCCTTATGCAGAGAAACAAAGTCATAGCGTATGCCTCTCGTCAACTCAAGGTCAATGAAAGGAATTATGCAACGCATGATCTGGAACTTAGAGCAGTTGTTTTCGCGCTAAAGATTTGGCGCCATTATCTTTATGGTACAAAGTGTTTGATTTTTACGGATCACAAGAGCCTTCAACATATATTTGATCAAAAGGATTTAAACATGAGGCAACGAAGATGGGTTGAATTATTGAATGATTATGATTGTGAAATAAAATATCATCCTGGAAAGGCGAATGTGGTAGCAGACGCTTTAAGTAGGAAAGAGCGAGCAAAGACGCTACGAGTTAAGGCTCTAAGATTGACCATTCGCGCAGACCTCACTACCCGCATCCGAGAAGCTCAACAAGAAGCCTTGAAATCAGAGTTTGTCAAGAACGAATCCCTTGGGGGTATGATTAAGAGTTTGGAGCTCAAAGAGAACGATACTCGATATTTTGCTAACCGCATATGGGTCCCTCTCAAGGGAGGATTGCGCGAGCAAGTGTTAAACGAAGCTCACAAAACGCGGTATTCCGTACATCCTGGCGCAGACAAGATGTACCAAGATGTTAAAGCGCTGTATTGGTGGCCCAATCTTAAGGGCGACATCGCGACATATGTCAGTAAGTGCCTGACGTGTTCGAAGGTGAAGGCTGAATACCAGAAACCGTTGGGGTTGCTTCAACAGCCAGAAATTCCCATGTGGAAGTGGGAACAAATCTCCATGGACTTCATTACCAAAATGCCAAGGACACCTGGGGGTTACAACACGATTTGGGTTATTGTAGACCGGCTAACTAAGTCAGCACACTTCCTACCGATCAAGGAAACCGATAAGATGGAAAAGTTAGCCCGATTGTATATTCGAGAAGTAGTTTCAAAACACGGAGTTCCGGTATCCATCATTTCTGATAGAGATAGTCGTTTCACCTCAAGATTTTGGAGATCGTTACAAGGGGCTTTAGGTACTCGTCTTAACATGAGTACGGCTTATCATCCCCAAACGGATAGACAAAGCGAGCGAAACATTCAACCATTAGAAGATATGTTGCGCGCGTGCGCAATCGATTTCGGGGGGAGCTGGGATACTCATCTCCCATTGGTTGAATTTTCATACAATAACAGTTATCACACAAGCCTCAAGGCTGCGCCATTTGAAGCCTTGTATGGGCGCAAGTGTAGGTCCCCACTGTGTTGGGCTGAAGTGGGTGACAAGCAAATGACTGGTCCAGAATTGATCCAAGAAACGACGGACAAAATTTTCCAGATACGGGATCACCTTAAGGCAGCGCGCGACAGACAGAAAAGCTATGCAGATGTGAGAAGAAAACCGTTGGAATTTCAAGTAGGGGATAGAGTACTTTTGAAAGTCTCTCCATGGAAGGGAGTCCCCCGTTTCGGCAAGCGAGGAAAGTTAAATCCGTGATACATTGGACCATTTGAGATCCTGGAAAGGATCGGTCCAGTTGCTTATAAACTCCGTTTACCCGCCGAACTTAGTGGAGTTCACGACACGTTTCATGTATCCAACCTCAAGAAGTGCTTATCTGATGAAACATTAATTTTACCATTGGACGAGGTTCATATCGACAAACAGCTACACTTCGTGGAAGAGCCTATAGCAGTAACCGATTGGAAAGAACAAAAGTTGCGAAGAAGCCGAATCAAGTTAGTAAAGGTTCAATGGAACTCAAAGCGTGGACCTGAATTCACTTGGGAAAGAGAAGACCAAATGCGCAAAAAGTACCCATACCTCTTCCAAAGAATAGCTCCTACCAGCGACACCTCCTAAATTTCGGGACGAAATTCTTCTAACGGGGGGAGAATGTGACACCCGGTAATTTCCCAATCCCATAAACCAAGTAATCAACCTAATTATTAGGAGATTGTGAATATTATGCGCGCCATGTTAGGATCAGCGCGGTCATATGTTATATGCGCCATGCGCTGATGCGATGCGCGCCATGTTATGATCAGCGCGGTCATATGTTATATGCGCCATGCGCTGATGCGATGCGCGCCATGTTATGATCAGCGCGGTCATATGTTATATGCGCCATGCGCGGATGCGATGCGCGCCATGTTAGGATCAGCGCGGGGCATATGTTATATGCGCCATGCGCGGATGCGATGCGCGCCATGTTAGGATCAGCGCGGGCATATGTTATATGCGCCACGCGCACAGGTTTTTGTTGTGTTTTCATGACCACTTAATTTTGTGTCGTTTGTCTAATGGGTTGCATACCTCTTCAATAATCAAATCATTTGTGCGCGTGCGGAAAAGGAACTAACCTCCCCGCATGGCGGGAACATTGAGAGCTAGTTTGTGTGAAGCTCCAAGATGGAATTGACTTCAACATAACTGATCACAATGTTGAAATACCAAGACCTCATGGAGAATCTACAAATGAAACTCAACGTCCCTGACTACGAGAAGGTTACGCACCTACCCACATCAAATAAAAAGGAGTTATGTACGACACCTGCGGGAAGAATCCCCGCGGGACACCTTAAAACTAAACCCTTTACGCCTGAACGTCTGCACAGAAACCAACCACCTTCTCGCTTAAATCCAAAAGTTCACCCTGTTAATAAATTCTGAGAACGCTGGTTCCAGCAGAGCCAGATGGACTCGCAGGATTCCTTATAAGGACGCCTGCGCAGTGATACGCGCAGGATTCGTTACAAGGACGCTTGCGCGAAGACCAACTGGAGCCGCCGGACCCACAACGTTCAAAGAAATGGCCTTCACGTAGAAGGCTATACGCGCAAGGCTACACGCACAAAACACTTAGTCTATTCTTCAGATGTAAGGGGATTACCCCCGCCCAGAAAGAACCAATTGCGTGTTTCAGAGATTTTTACCTTTTTGACTGCACACTGACAACAGTACCAGGAAATGTATACTGTAACACGAAATGTCAGCTGTCAGCCGCACCTACTCTCACCAACCACAGTCCTGCATGTACTGTCAAATCCATCAGAATCTTTATAACCACTCCCTAGGATCATCACCCCCATCCCTAAATAAATAATAATAAACCCCATACCTTGTCATCATTGTTGGGTTTTATACAAGATTATCAAAGTTCAAGTTAACCAAATTTAACTAGAAAACGCAACGGAAGCTTAGATTTTAAAACTTGTTATAAACATACCATTATGTTAAAACTAAAACCCAATGAACAAGGATCAAAATTACAAGAACAAGATGCTCACAAAATGTAAATTGTACCTTCTTCTACCTTTAGAAGAACAAGCAAGTTGTTGAAGATGATGGTGGATGAATGGCAAGCCTCCAAAGAAGAAGACCTCAAGAGTGTGATACCCCAAGCTATTTGAGACAACACCAAGTGATTGCTAGGATTTATTGAACACTATATGAGCTCCCAAAGACCCCCAAAATTGCCCACCTTGAGCCGTGAGTTTGAGAGAGAGATAGATAGGTTTTCTTGATTCAAAATTTGAATAATAATCCACACACTCAAGACCCCAAAATGCATGTAATCTTATTGGAGATGGATAAAGTTGTCATCACATGGAGACAAGGCATAAAAGGACAAACCTTCCACCCACATGGGGTGGCCGGTTTTGATATTATTTTTTTTTTTTTTTTTTTTTTTTTTTGTTTTGTTTTAACCATTTAAAACATCTCCAATTATTTTATAAAACTCATTTTATAAAATGCACATACATTTATGTAATTATTTAACCAATTAAATAATTAATTTATATAAACAAATCATCCAGATAATTTATTTAAATCCTCAAGTGTGTTTGTTTAGAAAACCAATTTTCTAAACACGTAGTGTTCGGTATTCGTTTAAATGATCAAATCATTAAAGAATACATTTGGTGTCGTCTAGCTTGTTATTGGGTATGACCCGACTTGGATCAAACACAGTTAGCCACATTAGTATAAGTATGTGTCTCGGGCACACGTAATTCCAACAATCTCCCACTTGCACGAGATACATAGAAAATTAATGCAAGTGGTGAATACCGCCTAACAACAGTTCACCACCCCTAATGTGTTTGACGAAGTGCCATTCAATAACATCATCCCTTCAAGTTCTTTACTTGATATGATTTAGGTGAATCTATCATTATATCCCTTTGTTACTAGATGTCATGTTGGATCTAAGAGACATAGGCGATCATTCTCTTTACAATTCAACTTTATCAGGCCTTAGACATCTAAACTCTCAACACATAAGAGGAACAAATTCCTTCTTGACTGTATACGCCTCTCACTATCACTTTTATACTCCACCTGAGCTCATCCTTATGTACCATCTTTTACGAATAGCGAAGGGGAGAGTCAAAGTGTAATACTTGGTGAAAATCAAGACCCAGTATACATCTCAGGTCTAAGGATAATATGAAATTCTCCTTTACTCAAAATTACTAATGATCAAGTCAATCGACTCCATGTAGTAATATTGAGAGCGGGTCAGTCCAATATTTGTATCCCACAAATATCTATGAACCTTGGCAGCAAACCTATGCTCCATATTCATTCCTCATGAATATCCACCAATCCTAGTTCATAATAGTCTTGCTTCATATTTGTTCCCACAAATGTGATCGACTACGGACTTTTAGAATAAGATAACTTATTCATGGATTAAACATGCAAAATCAGAATTTAACTCAAGATTCCATAATCATATAAAAGAGTTAAATTACAAAAGTCTTTTAAACTTTAATACAAAATAGATCAAATCCAATTACTAGAATATCGAAGTCCTAAGCCACTCGCATGACGCTCATGTTTCGGTCTTTCTAGGAGCTTCGTGAATGGATCCGCAAGATTTTGATCAGTTCCAACTTTGCGAATACATATCTTTCCTTTTTCAACTTCATCCCTTATGTAGTTGAATCTCCGCTCTATGTGCCTTGTCTTTTGGTGCGAACGAGGTTCCTTGATTTGTGCAATCGCACCCTCGTTGTCACAAAAGATTTCTAGGGGGTCTTGAATGGAAGAGACCACCCCTAGATCAGTAATGAATTTCTTCAACCATGCAGCTTCCTGAGCTGCCAATGAAGCGGCGATGTATTCTGATTCTGTAGTGGACAATGCTACCACTTCCTGTTTTGAGCTCTTCCAAGAGACAGCTCCTCCATTAAGAGTGAACACATACCCAGACTGTGATCGAGAATCATCTCGATCAGTTTGGAAGCTCGCATCCGTGTAACCTTTTATAGCGAGTTCCTCCTCACCAGATCCATATATCAGAAACATATCCTTAGTTCTCCTAAGGTATTTCAATATGCTCTTAACAGCCATCCAATGACTGTTTCCTGGATTCTGTTGATATCTGCTTGTCATGCTCAAAGCGCATGACACATCCGGTCTAGTACATATCATCGCATACATGATGGATCCTATAGCAGAAGCATATGGGATTTGTTTCATCATCTCTTGCTCACCCTTTGAGTTTGGACATTGAGCTGAACTCAATATGGTCCCTCTTTGAATAGGTACAAAACCTTTCTTGGAGTTTTCCATCTTGAACCTTTTCAAGATCTTATCAATGTATGTACTTTGGTTCAAACCTATCAAGCGCCTTGACCTATCCCTATAGATCTTTATTCCCAAAATATAGGCAGCTTCACCTAGATCCTTGATGGAAAATCTACTTCCAAGCCAAGCCTTAACGCTTTCCATGGTTGGAATGTCATTTCCAAATAGTAGAATGTCATCGACATACAATACTAAGAAGGTAATTATACTCCCACTAGCTTTCTTATACACACAAGCCTCATCAGCGTTCTTGATGAATCCAAAACTTTTGATTTCTTCATCAAAACGATGATTCCAAGTTCTAGATGCTTGTTTCAATCCATAGATTGATTTCTTTAACTTGCATACTTTATTAGGATGTTTTGGATCGACAAAACCTTCAGGCTGAACCATATAGACATCTTCCTCAAGATATCCATTTAGGAAAGCGGTCTTGACATCCATTTGCCAGATTTCATAATCATAATGTGCAGCTATGGCAAATAATATCCTAATAGACTTTAGCATTGCCACAGGCGAAAAAGTTTCATCATAATCAACCCCTTGAGTTTGAGTGAAACCTTTAGCTACAAGTCTTGCTTTATAAGTATCCAAGTTTCCATGCATATCAGTTTTCCTTTTGAAAACCCACTTACTTCCAACAGCTTTGGAGTTGAGTGGTGGTTCAACCAATTCCCAAACTTGGTTGTCATACATGGATTGCATCTCAACGTTCATGGCTTCAAGCCATTTGTCACAATCATTCTTGGACATTGCATCACGGTATGTGGTCGGTTCATCCGAATCTACCACGTAGCAACCTTCTACAAAAAATCCATATTTTTCAGGTGGATTGCTAATTCTACCAGATCTGCGAACGTTTTGTGTGTTTTGATCAACCACTTGATCACTTTCAACAACCTCTTGTTGAGTGCTAGTATCAACCAATTGTGTATCATCTTGTGATTCTTGATCCTCATCAAATTTCACTGTTCTACTATTAGTTCCTTCCTCAAGGAACTTAGTTTCCAAGAACTTACCCTTTCGAGCAACAATAACATTTTGCTCACTAGGATCGTAAAAGTAATATCCTAAATCATCTTTAGGATAACCTATAAAGATACACTTAGTGGATCGGACTTCTAATTTGTTTGGGGTGTATTGCTTTACATAAGCTTCACAACCCCAAACTTTTAAGAATGATAGCGATGGAGCCTTTCCATGCCATACTTCAAAAGGTGTCTTCTCCACTTTCTTGGTTGGAGCCATATTCAATATGCGAACAGCGGAAAGTAAAGCATAGCCCCAAAATGATAGAGGTAAAGTGCTTCTAGCCATCATCGATCGAACCATATCTAATAGGGTACGATTTCTCCTTTCAGACACACCATTATGTTGTGGTGTTCCAGGTGGAGTAAGTTGTGAAATAATTCCACAACTCTTAAGATGATCTTGAAAAACACCACTTAGGTATTCACCTCCTCTATCACTACGAAGTACTTTGATTGTGGTCTTGAGTTGTCTTTCTACTTCAGTTTTGAAGTCTTTGAACATTTCAAAAGCTTCATCTTTGTGTTTCATTAAGTACACATAACCATATCGACTATAATCGTCAATAAAGGTAATGAAGTATCTTTCACCATTCCTAGTCATTGGTCTAAAAGGACCACATACATCCGAATGTATGATACCCAATAATTCTTTTGACCTTTCAAAAGTTTTATTAAAGGGTTGCTTTGTCATTTTGCCTTGTAAACAAGATTCACATACATCAAATGAATCATACTCATTTGTTTCTAGAATACCACTCTTGCGAAGAGTTTGCATGCGATTCTTGCTTATATGTCCAAGGCGACAATGCCAAAGATAGGAATCACCCAAGTCCTTCTTGAGTTTCTTGGTGTTGACATTGTACATTGAACTACTATGTGACATACCACTTTGATCTATTTCATATATACCATTCATGGGTATAGCTTTAAAATAAAACATGCCATTCATCAAAACATGAATATCACAATTTATAAATTTAAGATCAAAGCCACATTGTTTTAAAAGAGACACGGAAATAATGTTTCTCCTTAACTTAGGAGCATACAAAACATTCTTCAAAATTACTTCCAAACCACTTGGAAGCTTTAACAAGTAGTCTCCTTGGGCTTGGACTTCAACTCTTGCTCCATTGCCCATAAAGAGACTAATGTCCCCTTTGTTGAGTTGTTTACTTCTTTTGAACCCCTGCAACAAATTGCAAATGTGAGTTCCACATCCGGTATCAAGTACCCATGTATTTGAAGAAATAACATTTAGTTCAATATGTATAGTAAAGATAATACCTGAGGTATGCCCCGCATCCCTCTTATCTTTTAACGCATTGAGATAGGTCGGACAATTCCTTTTCCAATGACCTATCTCTCCACACTCAAAGCATGGATCTTGCGCCGCAACCTTTTGCTTCTTTTCCTTCGGTTTGATGGGCGTGATGGCTTTCCTCTTTCCCTTTCCTTGGACGTGGCCCTTGCCCTTAGCAGCACTTGCTTTGGGGTTGGAGTTATGTCCCCTTTTCCCTTCATTGATTGTTAGAACGGGTAAAACCCTTTTACCCATTCCCGCTTCGGCCGTTCTTAGCATTGCGTGAAGCTCACCAATGCTTTTGTCCCACCCGTTCATGTTATAGTTCATGACAAAGGTTTCAAACCTTTTGGTCAAAGAGTTGAGGATCAAATCCGTAGCCAACTCATTTGAGACGGGACAATTCAACCTACGAAGCTTTTCAATGTAGCTTTTCATCTTTAGGACATAAGATGAGACGCTTTGGGTTTCCTCCATACGACATGCATGAAACGCTCGAACCGTTTCGAAACGTTCCGCTCTAGCTTGTTGAAGAAACATTTCCTTCAATTGAGTTATCATGTCGTATGCCCCATGATGCTCGAAATCCTTTTGGATTTCGGGAATCATAGTCCCTAACATGAGGCAAGAGGCTTGCACCGAATCTTTGGTGTACTTGACCCAATCGTTATACGCCTCCTCATCTTCCACGTTAGGCTCATCGGGAATGGGATCGTCTAAGACATATGATATCTCTTCTTGTTTGAGAACTATTCTTAAGTTGCGATACCAATCCATAAAGTTATTATGGTTTAGACGATCCTTTTCAAGGATGGTTCTTAAGGATAGGTTACGGGTGTTATGGGTAGAGGTGTTTGCATTGTTAGCGGCCATCTACAAAATTTAACAAAGTTTTATTTTAGTATTATAAACAATTTAATTATTAATACCCTTTTATTCCAAATTTTAAAATAATAATTAAATTCTAGAATCCAACGATAAATCAAATTTCGGTTAGGTGACCTTTATCCCGTTATTTGATTTAACAAGGTAGTCAATCTTGACAATTGCAACCCTTTGCAACTTCTAGAGGTATGGGACCATTCGAAATCCTTATTTCGTGTTGGCATGTTTATCCCATCAACACCATTGGACCCCATGCTTAGGTGACCTTTATCACATGGTTTCCAATTCAAGTCGTCCTACTTGTATAAACATGTAAGATTAACATACAAGTGGTTAGGTGACCTTTATCCCACAAATATGTTAATATTACCCTAAGTATATTAGTTTGCTCAAAATGGTTAGGTGACCTTTATCTCATTTAAAGTTCCCTAATACGTTAAGTGTCATACAAAAGGATGGTGTAAGACTTGTTTCCTTGGTAATTATGAAAAAGGGATTTTAAGTTTTCCAATATTCTAGTTTGAAAAACATTATGCCATATCCTAACATGCATTTAGCAATATGGCGATTTTGAAAACCAATTTTCAAGGTTCAAGTTATAATAAAACCAATTTTATTATATGTGAGTAATCGCTTAGTTTTAATAAACCCATTTAATTAAACTAATTGACGCGATATTACCAAATATATATTAGAACCCGTTTTATGCTTGTTGTCGTTCCTATGTGACGGTTTGGATATCCTAATATCTATCAACCACACATTACAATAAGTAAAACAAACAACCAAGCAAACACATGCAAAATATAGTCATAACCGAGAACCGCTAAGTTTGACCATACTTGTTAGCCGAAACAAGTATAGGTCATAAGTCACACCTAAGGGACAAAACATGACACAAGGATGGAATGTTGACTCCCACTTGACCTTGCATCCAAATGCTTCAAGTATCCTTTCCAAGTTGTTGTGTTCTTGTTGGGCTTGTTAATGGGCTCCAAACTTCCAAAAGTCTTCTTGGGCCCAAGAGTGAAATTTATGGGCCTAATGGGCTTGAATCCCATGATGGGCCGGTGAGGCCCAACAAGCCCAAAATTTCGGTCCAAGGCCCAAATCCACCAATTCTTGCATCTTCAATTTTTACAAAATGTATCCTAATACATATTTTTCTAAAAAAAAGAAAATGCAACTAATCTATTTATTACAAACCAACTTATGAATAAATAAATTACACAAGCCTAAGATTATGAATTATTACAACCATATTGAATAATAAACATAATCAACATACACAAACAACAATCAACACATCCAAGGTCTAGGTTTCGGTTATGACACATCCAAACATACCAAATGTTCTAAGCATGCAACCTAAGCAACCAATGCCCAAAAACTCCAAAAGAATCGGCCCCCCCCCCCCCAAGAGGCTACGGCCAAATCTTATTTTTTTTATTTTTATTTTTTTTCAACATCCAAATGTTAATAATGGTTTCCTAAGATCTTTGCATGCATGTCAAGATCTTACAAAACCATGAGGGGTAAAATCCACCAAAAATTTCGGACCCCTTTTTTCACCCATGAAAAAACCCGAAATCTATGAACATGCAAGGAGCATAAGTCCTTGTAACCGGCTCTTGATGCCATTGTGGGTTTTATACAAGATTATCAAAGTTCAAGTTAACCAAATTTAACTAGAAAACGCAACGGAAGCTTAGATTTTAAAACTTGTTATAAACATACCATTATGTTAAAACTAAAACCCAATGAACAAGGATCAAAATTACAAGAACAAGATGCTCACAAAATGTAAATTGTACCTTCTTCTACCTTTAGAAGAACAAGCAAGTTGTTGAAGATGATGGTGGATGAATGGCAAGCCTCCAAAGAAGAAGACCTCAAGAGTGTGATACCCCAAGCTATTTGAGACAACACCAAGTGATTGCTAGGATTTATTGAACACTATATGAGCTCCCAAAGACCCCCAAAATTGCCCACCTTGAGCCGTGAGTTTGAGAGAGAGATAGATAGGTTTTCTTGATTCAAAATTTGAATAATAATCCACACACTCAAGACCCCAAAATGCATGTAATCTTATTGGAGATGGATAAAGTTGTCATCACATGGAGACAAGGCATAAAAGGACAAACCTTCCACCCACATGGGGTGGCCGGTTTTGATATTATTTTTTTTTTTTTTTTTTTTTTTTTTTGTTTTGTTTTAACCATTTAAAACATCTCCAATTATTTTATAAAACTCATTTTATAAAATGCACATACATTTATGTAATTATTTAACCAATTAAATAATTAATTTATATAAACAAATCATCCAGATAATTTATTTAAATCCTCAAGTGTGTTTGTTTAGAAAACCAATTTTCTAAACACGTAGTGTTCGGTATTCGTTTAAATGATCAAATCATTAAAGAATACATTTGGTGTCGTCTAGCTTGTTATTGGGTATGACCCGACTTGGATCAAACACAGTTAGCCACATTAGTATAAGTATGTGTCTCGGGCACACGTAATTCCAACAATCATTACACCCAATATGATAAGATTTCAATCCCCTAAATCAAGGGATTGTGTTCCCTTGAATTTGCCTATAAATAAGTATCAATTCTTGAATAAAAATATCACACAAACACACTCCAAACTCCTCTTTTAAACCTGTAATTCTGCACTAACCATCTCCCAAGCATCCGTTTCCAGTTCCATCGCTAGGTAAGCCGAAACTTTAGTCTTGAGATTTACTTTCCTGACCAACCCTTATATTCTTCGATTTCTTGATCTTAATATACATATTTCCTGTTATTTAAACATATTCTAGACTTCCAATTTCGAGGCTAACATCAGGAAACCCGAATCTCGTTTAATCTCTCTCTAAACCATCGCTTAACAAGAATCACAGGTGAGTCTCACAGCCCCTATTTTCACTGTTTTTAAACTGTTTTCGGGGCGAGGGACACGTGTTTAAATTATGTTTTATCATGGTATATTTACAAGCAATGCAAACGATTATCTGTTCATGGTGTTTATCTTGGTTTTCAATGTAAGTGCGCAAGTTTTAGACAGTGATCACTCGTCAGTGGAACTCTAAGGGTAGGGACTACTGTGTTTGATCAACCCACTCGTAGGGGTCGCACCTCTTTGCATAGACGAGTGCCTAGTATGGTCATGGGGTAGTACTACTGGTAAAGCCCGCTCGTAGGGGTCGCACCTCTTTGCACGGACGAGCGCCTAGTTTTCCGAGCACAACGTCCGCAGCGTAACCCGCGGGACGGTATTGTTTTAGCTTGTAGTGGCAGCGCCACTTTGCATGGACGAGCCCGGTTTTCAGAAATGTCCGCGCGTAACCCGCGGGACGGTTTTATCAAGCATATGTTTTAATGATGTATTTCAGAAATATATTTCAATATGGTTTTATCAAGGATATGATGCAATACGATTTATCAAGTCACCAAAACTTGTGAACTCACTCAGTTTATACTGATTCAAATGTTTTTACGTGTCTTTCAGGTGATAATTAGTAGCGCAAGGAGTCACACGTAGAGCACTTCACGCAGAACATCTATAAAAATGGTTTTTGGAAGATTTTAGTTCTATCCCTTCCACACGCGCGGTTGTTCCCGCCGTGTAAGGGGATATGGCGTGGAAATCTTCAACGTTTTTCATGTGGATGTTTTTATATGTAATTCTAAACAATGTAATGTATTTTGTACTAGACATTTCATGCGCAATGGAAAATATATTTGAATGTTTGCAATGACCCGTGCTTGATTATCAATTCCCACTCGCGCGCGCCCGGCTGTTTCCGCCGTTTAGGGCCGGGTGTGACAACTTTACCATTAAAAAAGGCACTTTTCACATCTAACTGGAACACTTTCATCTCTTTGTGTGTAGGAAATGCCAGAAACAGTCGAATTGCCTCCAATCTTGCCACAGGAGCAAACACTTCGTTGTAATCTATTCCTTCCTGTTGATTAAACCCTTTAACTACCAATCTTGCCTTGTTGCGAATGATAACCCAATTTGTACCGATAGCGTTCACTTCTTGCGGTTTTTCAACTAACTGCCATACTTCCATCTTCTCAAACTGTGCCAGTTCTTCTTGCATGGCTTCAACCCACGAGCTATCCTTCAGTGCCATTTGATAATTCTTTGGTTCAATCTGACTGACGAAGAAGGTGTACAAGCACTCGTTTATAATACACGTGTCTTTAATGCTTGCATACACACATGTGTGTTCATCCAAACTTCTTCTAGTGCGTACACCATCAGAAGGATTGCCGATCACATTCTCCAAAGGATGATTCTTGTGAATTTATCTTTAGTAAAATGAACTGTGTATTCTTTGTCACAAATCTGAGGGACACTCAACAAGTTATGCTTCAACTCTTCCACAAAATTCACCTTTTCTAAATTTATTCTTCCGTTCGTCACAGTCCCAATACCACTAATTCTTCCTCCACTTTCTCCTGCAAAACTAACCCTTCCTCCTTGAACAGACTTCCAGTCACGTAACAATTTCTTGTTAGTCATGTGCCGTGAACAGCCACTTTTAACAACCCACATATTGTTTACAGCCTTGTTTGACTGTTCCTGCACAATTAAAGAAATAGATTAAAATCTGGGGGCCCAAGACCTTCTGGTCTTGGGTTGATTAAACCTGTTATCCGGCATCCAGTACCTTGGTTGCCCAAAGTCAGTTTGAGGAGATTTTCTATAGGTTCTGAAAGGAAAATTTCTAGATGGCTGGCT
>NW_027502415.1:0-43392 GCF_021521415.1 Bidens hawaiensis | reverse complement strand
GCTCGTGTATGACTGGGTAGTCGCTTTTCTGCCTATCATTCGGAAAGATATGTGTGAAGACATTCAAAACTCTTAAGGAGTTTCCACGTAAATTCGAGTAGTTTAAGTTAGTATCACATACACTTTTACGCACCATAAAAATTACCACAACATACAATGACTGTTCTAAAGCCTTTTAAGCCTAATAACTTCACTAGTTAAGCACACTCGATCAGTATATATATCATTTTCCAAGGTTGGATCAATTTTCTGTTAAACACAGCATAGAACTTCATACGAAGTAACAGACTTGAAAATTAATTTCATTTCCCTTAAAAAAAAACTTTAAATTCAATCGCCCCAATCACGTCAAAGTCGTCAGGTAAACGGCTATCCTGAAGATCCAATGGATCAACTGGACCGACCACATACAAGTATGTGTCCTTCTTACTAAGTATGACCGACTAATTTTCAGCAACTGAAAGAACACACGTCATAGCTGCACCGGTCACTTTCAGTCTTCCGGTTAATGGCTATCCTCATTCTCTAAGTTGAAACGAGGACCAAAACATATCCTAGGATATGTCCATCAAACTGAGGTAACCGACTAATTTTAAGCAAAAATGACCATGTTTTTTTTTTTTTTTTTTTTTTTTTTTTAAAACAAAGACATGGTTACTCGGGATTGATCATCCCGTTTAGCTCAATTAGGTTTTGAAATCTGGATTTATCAAACGCTTTTGTAAACAAGTCAGCAAAATTTTCAAGTGTATCAACTTTTTCGATCTTGATCAGTTTCTTCTCAGCACAATCCCGTATGAAGTGATGACGAATGTCAATATGCTTAGTTTTACTGTGCTTCACGGGATTGTTAATTACTGAGATGGCGGCAGTGTTATCAATTAAAATAGGAGTAAGTAAGAAATTCAGACCATAGTCGCGCAATTGTTGCTGAATCCACAAAACCTGAGAGCAGCAGTTGGATGCTGCCATGTATTCAGCTTCGCATGTTGAAATTGCAACTGATGTCTGTTTCTTGCACTGCCAGGAAACTAATCTTCCTCCAAGAAACTGACAGCCTCCTGTTGTTGACTTCCGACTCTGATTACAGCCACCATAATCAGAATCTGTATACGCCACCAGTTCAACGTCTCCCCCCTTTGGGTACCACAACCCTAGTTTCGGCTTGCCCTTAAGATACCGCAAAATCCTCTTCACACCTTTCATGTGAGATTCCTTTGGGTTTGCCTGAAAACGAGCACAAAGACAAACAGAAAACATTATATCGGGCCTAGAAGCAGTTAAATACATTAATGAACCTATTATCGCCCGATACAGAGTAGGGTCCACATCTGCGTCACCATCTGATTCAGCGCCCAATTTGTGATTGACGCAGATTGGGGTGTCATATGGAGAACTGTCCTCCATCTTGAATCTCTTCAGCACATCATGAACATACTTTGTTTGATGAATGAACATCCCATCCTTCTTCTGATCAACCTGCAATCCTAGAAAGAAGGTTAGTTCACCCATAGCACTCATCTCGAATCGTTTCTTCATGACAGCCTCAAAATCCTGACACATGGATACTCTTGATGCAGCGAAAATGATATCATCCACGTAGACTTGAACCAGTAAGAAGTCACATCCTTCTCTCTTCACAAACAGCGTACTGTCAATCAATCCCCTTTCAAAACCATTTTCCAGCAAGTAGTCCGATAACGTTGAATACCAGGCACGAGGTGCCTGATGTAACCCATATAACGCCTTGCTCAACCTGTATACGTGATCCGGAAAGTCTGGGTCAGGAAAACCCGGAGGTTGCTCAACAAACACAACCTCATCAACTTTCCCGTTAAGAAACGCGCTCTTCACATCCAACTGAAACACCTTCATCTTTTTAGATGCAGCAAACGCCAAAAACAATCTAATCGCTTCTAACCGGGCAACAGGAGCGAACACCTCATTGTAATCAATACCCTCTTGCTGATTAAAACCTTTAACAACCAGCCTCGCCTTATTTCTCACGATAATCCCCTTATCATCTCTCTTGCACTTGAACACCCATTTCGTGCCTATAGCATGCACATTCTTTGGTTTTTCAACCAAGGTCCAAACTTCCATTTTCTCGAACTGAGCCAACTCTTCTTGCATGGCTTCGACCCACGAGCTGTCCTTTAAAGCCATTTGATAATTCTTTGGTTCAATTTGGCTTATAAAGCAGGAGTACAAACATTCATTTATTATACCCGTTTCTTTTATGCTTGTATAAACACAGGTGTGCTCATTCAGGCTACTTCTGGTTTGTACACTCGAGGACACATCACCTATAACGTTCTCCAATGGGTGATCTTTGTGAATTCTCGTGGTCGGTACAGCACTGACATGTAAATTGTCTTCCAAGTTCGAAGAGATCTCATCTATGGTTGTTTCTGGCTGAGAGTGAAAAGGATTAATAAATTCATCTTCAGTTGAGGCCGCAGGGGTATCGATCGTGTTTGATGTGGAAGGTTGAGATTTCTCAAAAATCTGATGTTGCAATATATTCTCTTCCTCATCAAGTATCATCTTCGTCACAGCTCTTTCGTCTTCTTCAGAAATTTCCAAATTAGGTACGTTAAACGACTTAAAAAGTTTAACATAGTCAAACAGCTCAGCAGGTCCATTGCTTGGTTTTGGCGGTTGGTAACTAGTAATGTCGGTGTTACAAACCACCTCCACCTTGCAAGTCGACGTATTGAAGACCCGTCTGTTGGGAGTCCCAACAACATAACCGACTAGGATTCCCTCATCGGCCACTTCACCAAATTTCGAGTTAGTCTTCAAAATCGAACAAGGAGACCCAAAAGGTTCAAGACCGCACAAGTTGGGCTTCCTTCCGTGCATAAGCTCGTAACAAGTTTTTCCAAGTCTCTTAACGGTTAACACCCGATTCAGAACATAGCAGGCTGTAGCAACTGCTTCAGCCCAGAACATCACAGGAAGCTTTGAGTCTGCCAGCATAGTTCTGGCTCCTTCAATCAACGTTCGGTTCTTCCTTTCAGCTACTCCGTTCTGTTGTGGAGTATACGGAGCGCTGTATTGATGCTCAATACCCTTCTGAAGACAAAAGATTTCCATCTCAAAGTTCTTGAACTCTGTCCCATTGTCGCTTCTGATGAATTTAACTGATTTACTCATGACGTTCTCGACTTTTGTAATCAGATTCTTCACCATATGAGTCGTCTCGTCTTTCGTTTTCAGAAAATATACCCACGAGTATCGCGAGTAATCATCAGTTATCACCAAGCAGTAAGAAGTACCACCTAGACTTTGTACATTCACCGGACCGAAGAGATCCATATGAAGTAGTTCTAGAGTACCAGCAATTGAGTTGATTGTCTTGGTGAGATGGCTTTTCTTGTGTTGTTTTCCCTTCTTGCACGCTATGCATTTATCTTCAAAGTTAAAACTCTTTAAGGGAACGCCCATCACAAGCCCATTTTTGACAATGAAGTTCATCTTACGAAGATGAATATGTCCCATTCTCCTGTGCCATAATTCTGATTCTGATTCGCTTGCCTTCGTCATTAAACAGGATTCTCCGGTGGCCATTTCAGTAGACCTCATATCCATCACATATGTATTCGTTTCACGTGGAGCTTTCATTACTATCCATTCTTATGGTATATGAAAACCAGGCTTCAATACAATCGCTTCATTCTTAGTGAAATGGACAGTGTATTCTTTATCACAGATCTGCGACACACTCAGCAGATTGTGCTTTAATTCCTCCACAAAATTTACGTTTTCAAGTGTCATTCTCCCATTCGACACAGTTCCTCTACCGGTAATCCTTCCTCCGCTTTCACCAGCAAAACTAACTCTAGCTCCCTGAACAGGTTTTAAGTCTTGCAACAAGTGTTTGTTGCCTGTCATGTGCCTGGAACAGCCGCTATCAACAATCCAAAGATTGTTTGCAGCCCTGTTCAACTGTTCCTGCACAATAAAACAAAGAGTTAGAATCTTGGGACCCAAGACCAATTGGTCTTGGATCGATACGTCCCGTACCCTGGCTTTCTTAAGTTAGCATCAGGATAATTTCTGTAAGTCCTGTTAGGGAATCTCCCTGCAGATTGTGTGTAATGCCTTCCAAACCTTTGAGAATTGAAGGTGCTATATCTTGAGGTTTGGTTGTAAAACTGAGGTTGGTTTTTATGAAAACTTGAATTCGTTACATTTTGGCATTTTTTAAAGTTTTCATTTTTAGCAGTAACAAAATGACGCTTATACTTAGTTTTATTTGGCTTCATACCTCTTAATCTCGGCTCCAGAGGGCAATCTGCAACTAAATGCCCTAACTTATTACATCTAAAGCAACACTGACTCTCCAATTTCTTGTCAAATGTTGGTTTGGATGTAGAGGTAGTGTTACCAGCCGTTCGTCTCACATAAGGTGGGACGTACGGATTGAGTGGAGAACTCTTTTTAGAAACTTTATTTGTATCTCCATCGGTGGGTAACCCTACCTTCTCTTTTGTCTGATCAGATTCGGACAACTTATCCGAATCCGATGAGACTGGACTCAAAACAGAAATATTCACATTAGAAACTTTCGAACTTGTTTCTCCACAGCTAACACTTGGTTTTACACTTGTAATCTTGATTGGGGTTGTCTGAGGAACTTCGAAATCGACAGATTTCTGAACACTCGGATTATAAGTATAGTTGTGGTTAAAGGGTGGTGGAACTTCATTATATCCGATTCCTCCCCTCTTTGCAGAGGTACCTGGATCACTCACGAGGTGATCAAGGATGGCCGAGGAATTTCTGAACTGCTCAAGTTTGCGGTTCAGTTCCACCACCTTTACCTGGTGGTCAGCAATCTGTTTATCTCGATCAGCAATCACTTTAGTTTTTTCCTCCAAAACTTCATAACTAAGATCAATTATTTCAATTTTCTCAGCAAGTTTAATTTTTAAGCTTTGAACGTCTTTTTCACATGCTTTTATTTTAATTTTATAACTCGTTTCTCTTGCTTTCGTAAAATGGTGATCTTCTTTAATAGTTTTAAAGTCAGCATCTAAATGGACATACTGATCAGTTATTGTTTTAAGTTGCTCAGACAAATTCTCACAACTAGTACAAATAGTTTTAGGACTTACCTCGGAGCGATTATCTTTGTCATTTGCCATGAAAGCGGTTTCTTCTTCATTTGCTTTCTCAATTTCTTCAACCTTCTTACATTCTTCAGCTTCAGACTCAGCCATGTTTGCTTGCTCACCAGAACCACTTGAGCGTTGATTCCAGTTGTACTCTCCTGCCTCTCTGGTCAACATGGCATTTATCTCTCTGTTAACTCCTGAGTGTTGTGTAGGTCGACCTTGTCCTCGTTCAACCCTCTCATTTCTGCATTCCTTGGCAAAGTGCCCGTACTGTTGACAATTATAGCACCTTACTTTGGACTTGTCGAACCCGGGCCGACCACCAACAAACTTTCTCCCCGTCTTATTCATGAAACGCTTGACTCTCCTCACTATCATGGCCATTTGCCATTGCAAATCCATCTCCTCCAGATCATCAGCATCGATCTGGTCATAATCCTCATCTAGAACAGCAGGGTCCACAATCTTCCCCTGGATGTAGTTTTCATAGGAAGCAATAAATGATGCATAGACTGCAAACTGCTCTTCAGCAGATTTTACACTCATAGGCATCTTGGAATAACTATTGCTAGATGCATTTGCAGAAAAACTACTTGTGGATGCTTGAGGCTTTGAAGTACTAGATCCTCCAGCAACGAAACATACATCACCATTCGTGTTTACAGAAACTTTTCCTTCATGAGACGAGTCAGAGCCCGACTCCCCTTTCGAGTAAAAAGCAGCAGATTCAGGCCTTGAACTTGAGCCTGAGTTAACCTTAGCACCATACATACCAGGGTCTTGTATCTGATCTGTTGGTGTTTCCTTTCGAACCATATTAAGCTCATAAGTTCTGAGCTTGTTTACTGCCGTTTCAAGATCACAATTTGGAAAGTCTCTGTCTTCCCTCATAAGGACGGTGTACATTTCCCACTTCGGTGGGAGAGCATCGAGAAGCTTTTCAACGATCTCTTCTTCTCGGTAAGCAATTGAATAATTGCTGAGCTCTGTCATTAGATGATAGTATCTGGTGATAATATCATCCAGTGATTCGTTCTTCAAAAATTTGAAGACGGAGAACTGGGTTTTTAAGAGTTTGATCTTTGATGCACGTATACCCACATTCCCCTCGAATCTATTTTCAAGAGCATCCCAAAGCTCTCTCGCAGAAGTGTACTTTCGGAACGTATGGAGAACCTCTTGAGGAAGTGCCATTGTTATCGCAGCATGGGCCTTGCTTTCGGCCTCGTACATTTTCTTCTCTTCGTCCTCCATTTTGCTGTACTTCTTAACCACATCGCGACCTTCGTATTGCGCAGTTGGAGGGATATATCCATCCTGGATGCACACCCACATTTTGGCATCCTGGTATTTGATGTATTGGATGAATCTGTCCTTCCATGCCACGAAGTCAGTTCCCTTCATCAGCCTCGGGGCCTTAGTGGCAGACCCCGCTTCTACTTCCATCTTGACCAAGTCGGAGATATTGATCGACGACATCCTTGCAAAAACCTGAAAAAACCTGGAAAACAAAAAAATATTAAAACAGCTCAGTTGGCGAAGTTAAGAATAACTTCGCTTGAAGGTTAACTTCGCTGAAAGAGAACTTCGCTGAGATCTTAAATTCGCTTGATTTGGGCGAAGTTAAGAATAACTTCGCTTAGCTCTGGCGAACTTATGAGTTGAGCGAACTTGGGTTTGAAGCGAAGTTGCGGATAACTTCGCTAAGGCGAACTTATGAAGTGAGCGAAGTTGTAGTTAACTTCGCTAATCCTTATATCTTCGTCAAAAACCCTAATTCCAGCGACGGCAACTTCGCCTGAAGAATGGTAACTTCGCCCGATGAACGGTAACTTCGCCCGATGAACAGGGAAGTTTGTTCAGATCTGTTTTCGTCAATCCAGCAGCTCCCGATCAATGCAAAGGCTTGAAAATGACTGTCAAGTACTAGCAAAACTCAATCCCAACAAAAACACGTCCCGCGAATAGGTCAAACGAGACGTTTTCTACACCCGCGTGAAATCCCGAACCTCACAATCGAGCCGATTAGCTCTGATACCAATTGTAGGTTCCTGGACGGATCGTACACGGGATGTCTCTAACAACGCAGGTGCGGAATCCCTGCGTAGGTAGATACGAGTGTAGAGTATGTAGAGATCGAACACACAAGCAATAAACCAACCACGTTATATTGATAACAAACACGTGACCCGAGGTCACCGTTACAGACTATGACACGTAACTCGGTTACTGAAAACTGAAACGAAAACCCTAAACGAGCAACCTCAAACTGTTTCGTCTGAAACAGTATATAAACACGACAACTTCGCCACAGGCGAAGTTGTCCATAACTTCGCTGATTCAACAAGTTCGCCATAGCGAACTTGTTGACAACTTCGCGCATTACAAAACAAACATAAACAAAACATAATTACATTACAGACTCGATTACAAATGCTAGACTATGAACTACTGACATACATGTACCAACACATACCAATGTACCATCCCTCTGAAGTACCAACATACCACCCAACGGAGATCCCCACTTACCAACCTTCGGAGATTCAGCAATACTACCCAACGGGATACCTACCACCAAACCCTCACCCATCTTATGTTTTTCTTTCCAACTTACCCATTAAGGAAGAAGCAAGATCTCCATTCTCTGACTGGATGCAATGCCACTCCGATCAACGAGGATGGCATACCGGAAGCTCCACTTTCAATGAAGTCAACTCTCAACCAAACAAAGGTAAAGGGTCGTCCCGCAAACCAAGAATGAGGGTGATGATGTCCTATAAAAGTTTCCAGATGCCCCCGATAAACAAGGAGACCACCCAACATATGGAAGAGGAAGGACCTGAAGAAGAGGAAGAACCCGAGGAGGAAGAGGAGGACCCCCAAGAAGAGGAGGATCCTGAGGAAGAGTCTGAACCGGAAGAAGAGCAATCCGTTAATCCCAATGAGATATCAACATCAATGGATGGATCACTCACTTCCCAAAACCCCAGCTACGGTTTTGTTGATCCATATGTCAAATATCTCGAGAAACTCAAGAACCAAGCTTCGTCAAGCTTCCCACCATTTCAAGCAGAAATTCAATCAATTGAAGAGCAAGCCAATGATATCCGAGAACAAAACATAGCTGCTAAAACTTACCTCTACCTTTCATCCGATATGACTTACGTTCCGTATCCAGAACCAAGGAATCACTATGAGACGGTGACATTGGGTTACCGCAACCCACCACCGCAATATGGATACCCAATGAAGTTCCACAGTCATATGAAGAACACTTGGACCGTGCTCTGCATGAAACAGATGATTGGAGGAAGAAGAAAATAGGAAAGACACTTTTTCATAAGTGCAACAAATTAACAAAAGTGGTAAAGAAGTTCTTGAAGAATTGAAGATGGTGGAGAAGAATGCCATATGAAGTTATGTGTAATATAGTTTTGTATGATATGTGAAATAGATGTGTAACAAGAACGTTGAAACGTTCTTTGAATAAAGATAGGTTGATCAATATATATATATATATATATATATATATATCAAACGATATATATATATACATATATATGTGTATATGTGATGTAAAATAAATATATATATATATATCTTCGTGATATATATATGTATGAAATAAGACATGTGTTTGATATAAGAAATTTGTTAAATTTCAGTAAAAAAAATAATTAAAAGAAAATATCTGAACAAAGTAATAATGAGAATGCTCGGAAAGAAAAAAGAAATAAAGGAAAAGGGTAAAGGTCCCGAGAAGGAACAAGAAGAACCTATCCCCGGTAAATATATGAACCAAATTCAAAAGATGATTAAGAAAACGGTTAGAGAAGAATCCGAAGCTAGATCCCAATCTAGGCAATCCAAACATTCTCGATCTGTTAACCCCTCTCAAAAATATGTTAAGTCCCGTCCGAACCCGTCTTGTGTAGAAGAAAGCGTTCATGAGTCGAATGTTGTTGGAAGTGTTGGACAAAAGTTTAAGAAACTCAAGATCGGTGGGTGTCCGTTCAAAGACTTCAAATACTATGGACTGAAAGAGTTTCATGGTGATAAAGGAGCCATCACAACCGTGAGGTGGCTTGAAGAAATGGAAACAATCGTGATAACAAGCAAGTTCTCTGATGAGGAGAAGATTCAATATTTTGCCCTTATGTTCAAGGGAGAAGCACTTGAGTGGTGGAGTACGATGATTATGAGCAAGGGTAGAGAAGTGATGTATAGTCTGTCTTGGGATGATTTCAAGGCGATATTAACGGGAAAGTTTTGTCCCATGCATGAAACCGACCAAATCCAAACGAAATTTCTCAATCTTAAGGTCGTGGGGACGAATCTTCGTGAATACAATACCAAGTTTCACGAATATTGTCGCCTGGTTCCCCAGCTGGTGAATCCTGAATCCAGCAAAGTCACTCGATACATCTGGGGACTACCGCGGGAAATCCGCGACATGGTGAGGTCTCACCTACCTCAAACCGTTGACTCTGCGATGGAGTTAGCTGGTTATCTGATGGGCGGTTTGGTCCGCAATAAGGAAGAAGATAAGAAGGTTACAACAACAGCTGCTCAAGGGAGGACTGGAGGAAACGCCAACTACAAAGGCAAAGGCGTAAATCAAAATCGATTCAATTCAAACACTACGCCTTGCAAGACATGTAGAAGGTACCACAAGGGTCGATGCAATTTCGCTCCGCCTCCAAAGGTTTGTGAGTCATGCAACCGTACGGGTCATGCGGCTGCTGATTGCTGGAAGAAAAAGATGACATGTTACAATTGCAAGGAGATGGGCCATCTTAGCTTCGAGTGCCCAAAGAACAAACCCGCGACTGGTGGTGCGGGTGGAAGTGGCCAGGAAAAGAAGGGAAATGCACGAGTCTTCGTACTTGACACGAAAAAGGCCGCTGACATGCCGGAAACCATTACCGGTACGTTTCTTGTCAACGACACCTATGATAGAGTTTTATTCGATTCGGGTGCCAACTTAAGTTTTATAGATTTATAGTTTTTGTAGTCTATTAAACGAACCTCTAATAAAATTGAATAAAACTACTGCTAGTGGAGAAATCATTAAGATCTCCGAAGCCCTTGAAAACTAAAAAATTCACTTAGCTGGTTATATTCTACCTATTCAACTCTTACCAATGGCACTTGCTGGTTTTGGTATTGTACTTGGTATGGATTGGTTATCCGATTACCATGCCCGTATCATCTGCAATAGCAAAACCGTTGAACTTCAAGCCCCCGATAAACGAACGATTCGAATTGAAGGGGACAAAGACGTTGGCCAAGTTAGCATAATTTCCATGATTAGGGCTAACAAATATTTGAATCAAGGATGCCTAGCATTCATGGCCTATGTCACTAAAGAATCAAAGCCACAGGAGATAAAGGACGTACCTATAGTCTCCGACTTTTTTCGATATCTTTCCTGATGAGCTTCCCGGAATTCCTCCCGATCGCGAAGTAGAGTTTAGGATCGATCTCATTCCCGGTAATGCTCCAATCGCCAAAGCTCCGTATCGCTTAGCGCCGCCAACCGAATTGAAGGAGTTAAAGAAACAACTCGATGAGCTTCTTGAAAAAGGCTCATTCGACCGAGTTCGTCACCGTGGGGAGCGCCAATTCTATTCGTTAAAAAGAAGGATGGATCTATGCGTATGTGTATCGATTATCGTGTGTTAAACAAAGTCACAATCAAAAACCGATATCCACTCCCTCGAATCGATGATCTTTTTGACCAACTTCAAGGTGCTAGCTTCTTTTCTAAAATCGATCTTCGTTCCGACTATCACCAACTCAAAGTTCAATACGAAGATATTCCAAAGACCGCCTTTCGAAACAAGGTATGGACATTATGAATTCACGGTCATGCCGTTTAGACTTACTAATGCGCCAGCCGCGTTCATGGATATGATGAATCGTATTTGCAAGCCTTACTTGGATAAATTTGTTATCGTATTCATCAACGACATACTTATTTATTCTAAGTCAAAGACTGATCAAGAAGTCCATCTTCGAACATTACTTGAAATTCTTAGAACCGAGAAGTTGTACGCTAAGTTCTCGAAATGCGAATTCTGGTTGCACGAGGTGCAATTTCTTGGTCATATCATCAACGCCGACGGTATTCAAGTGGACCCCGCCAAGATTGAAGCTATCTCTATGTGAGAGGTCCCGAAGTCGCCAACCGAGATTCGAAGTTTCCTAGGTTTGGCCGGCTATTACCGTAGATTCATTGAAAACTTTTCCCGAATCGCTGTTCCCCTAACTTCCTTAACTCGTAAGAACATCAAATATGAATGTGGAACAAAGCAACAAGAGGATTTCGATATACTCAAACAAAAGCTCACCCAAGCACCTATACTGGCCTTGCCAGAAGGTACTGAGGATTTTGTTGTCTTTAGTGATTCATCTCACTCCGGCTTGGGATGCGTACTAATGCAACGCAAGAAAGTAATCGCTTACGCCTCTCGTCAAGTCAAAGTACACGAAAAGAATTATACGACTCACGATCTAGAGTTAGGCGCCATAATCTTTGCACTTAAGATATGGAGGCACTATATTTATGGAGTAAGATTTACCGTGTACACTGATCATAAAAGCTTGAAACACATTTTCGATCAAAAAGAGCTTAATATGTGCTAACGACGCTGGATGGAAACACTAAACGACTATGATTGCAAAATTGTCTATCATGAAGGTAAGGCCAACGTTGTGGCTGACGCCTTAAGTCGTAAAGAGCACGAAAAACCAAAAAGAGTCCGAGCGTTAAGGCTAGAACTTCAAATTGATCTCGTCGAACAAATCAAATCTGCCCAAACTCAAGCGATCAATGAAAACCAAATCTCCGACGAAAAATGTAAAGGCATCATTGACTTACTAGTCAAGGGTGACGATGGTATCCTTAGACTCGGAAATAGAATTTGGGTACCAATCGTTGGGGACTTGCGTGAGAAAATTTTGAACGAAGCCCATAAGTCCAAATACATGATGCACCCCGGTAGTGACAAAATGTATCATAATCTCAAATCAAACTACTGGTGGAATGGGATGAAAAGGGATGTCGCTTCGCATGTTGTGAAATGTTTAACATGTTTGAAAGTCAAGGCTGAACACCAAAAGCCTTCGGGATTGCTTCAGCAACCCGAACTTCCCGTATGGAAGTGGGAGCTAATCACTATGGATTTCATTACCAAACTTCCTAAAACGACTAGTCAACATAATGCTATTTGGGTAATTGTGGACCGCTTAACAAAGTCCGCACACTTTATATCCATCAATGAATCGTATTCATAGGATAGACTAGCGTGTATTTATGTAAACAACATCGTTGCTTTGCATGGAGTACTGCTGTCTATAATTTCTGATAGCGACAGTCGTTTTATGTCTCATTTTTGGAAAAGCTTCCAACAAGCCTTAGGCACAAAGCTTAACCTTAGCACCGCCTATCATCCGCAAACCGATGGGCAAAGCGAAAGGACAATTCAAACATTGGAAGACATGCTCCGAGCTTGTGTGATTGATTTAGGTGGAAGTTGGGATAACCACTTACCTCTAATGGAATTCTCATATAATAATAGCTATCACACAAGTATTCAAGCTGCACCATTCTAGGCGTTATATGGTCGAAAGTGTAGAATGCCCGTGTGTTGGTCTGAAACCGGAGACAATCAATTATCTGGACCCGAGATAGTCCAAGAAACCACCGACAAGATTATCCAAATCCGAGAACAACTTAAGACGGCACGTGATCGCCAAAAGAGTTACGCCGATGTCCGTCGTAAGCCGTTAGAGTTTAATGTTGGAGACAAAGTGTTATTAAAAGTCTCGACTTGGAGAGGCGTTGTTCGCTTCGGTAAGAAAGGAAAGTTAAGTCCTCGATTCATTGGACCCTTCGAGGTACTTGAACGAATCGGCACTATTTCATACCCGTTTGCGACTACCCGAGGAAATGCAAGGGATACACGCTGTATTCCATGTTTCGAATCTGCGTAAATTTTAACTGATGAATCTTTGGCTATGCCATTAAAACACGTTGAAATAAATGAAAACTTAAAATTTATAGAACGTCCAATTCAAATAGAAGATTCGAAAACAAAGAAATTAAAAATACGAACATTGAAAATTGTGAAAGTAAAATTGGACTCGCGTAGAGGGCCCGAATATACATGGGAACTCGAATCGGAAATGAAAAATAAATACCCCCACCTGTTCTTGTAAAGCAATCTCAAGGACGAGATTTATTTCAAGGTGGGGAGGATGTAACATCGTGAAAATTTCGAGTTTAAAATGTCAAGTTTTCAAAGTCTAAGGATCAATTCTGCCAAATTCCAAACTCCAAGGTAAAATGAAAATTATGTTTACTTGTCCTATCGCGATACGCGACGGTACAAAAGACAAGCCCATCGCGTACCGCGATGGGGCTTGGTCAAATCTTCTGGAAGAGTCAACAACGATACGCGATCGCTGTTGAACAAACATCATTGCGTATCGCGATGACGTGGTCTGACAAGTTGTGACACGTGTGCCACGTGGCACACGGTAGCATCATCTGCCGCCACGTGTCACCACGTGGCAGACCTACTTGGTGACACAGCTGAGCTACGTCGCGATACGCGACGAGCCAGCCTAGGGACCCATCGCGTACCGCGATGGGACCCCAAAAATTGTCTTTAAATAGCAGGCCCGGGATCTTATTTCTCCACACCATTTCAGCTCATTCCTCTCTCTCTCTCTCTAACATCTCTCTATAATATCATAATCACATACCCGATCCACCTCGATAAACGTGCCATAATTCCTCGATAAGCGTGTCCCGATCCTCGATTTCCGTGTTGACATTTCCTCGAAGTTCGCGCCACCCTCCATCCACATTCAACCAAGAAGGCGTTTGTTATCATGGCAATGAGTCTCGAGAAGCGTACCAACGAGTGTTAAAGATTGGTGTTTGACAACAAGGAGGAACGTTGATCAAGTGGCGTTGGAGTGCTGCTCAAGTTCCTAGGGTTTCTAAAACGCCAACAAGGTTAGGCGTAACGACAAATAAATATAATATAATATTATATTAAAGGCTTAAGCCTTAAGTCGAGGTTATACTCGACACCTCGATAAAAAAAAATAAGCATAACAAAGAAAAGAATAAAAGATTGAATTGTAAATATGTATATATGTGTGTAAGTATATATGTATATTCTTTGTTATGAAAATATTATTTAAGTAATAATGAGTATTCTTAATAATAAAAGAAAAAGAATACGTTTCTTAGAGAAGAAGAAACATCGGGTTTTATATATAAACTAAAGGTTTATAATTACTTTTAAACTAAAGGTTTTCAAGTAAAAGAGATTTATGAACTAAAGGTTCATCGAGGTAAAGTTTATAAAATAAGACTAAAGGTCTTAAGCCGGATTATATATCCAACTAACAAATGATTATACTCGTACTATACGTGCGAGATTGCAAGGGCTTTCCCTCGAACGGTGTTGAAGCCGATCCCAAAGAGAAAAGGTGAATACGCCCCAAACTTTTATAAACTTGTTTTATAAACTTTTTTTTACAAGGAACTATGAGTTCCTAAAACCGTTATAAATAAGAGTATAAGCCTAGCCCTCAGGCTGTAGTATATGTGTGTCTGGATCCTTACATATGTGGTAGTACGCGGTGGGCACATCGCACCACGCTTGGTCGTAGGACGCTTTCCTATAGGAAGCACGACCATGTGTATACTAACGTGTACTTAACTAGGTCGAACGCAGCGGTGTTTGCTGAGGTGACCTAGTGTAGAGGCTCGAGTTTATAATTTTGTTATTTAACTTTGTTATTCCTAAGCCACGATGGGCCGAGGCAGGCTTAGTATCGAGGGTTAATAAAGTAAAAGAAAATATTTTAGCGTCAGCGTGTTCACCAGCATTCGTTGCTGACGTATTTTATCTACATCTTGCAGGTGAACAATGATAGCGCTTGGAGTAACGAAGTGCTACTAATATCCGATGGCTCGAATTTATTGTGTATAAACTTAACATACTAAAATGATGGTTTGTAATTATAAACAAGTAATGTTTTCTTAACAACTTAAATGGGTATTTTATAATCCCGTCTTTTGAATATATATATGTATATGTTACATTTTGATCCTTAAATTTTTATAAAGTCTTCCGCTTACAACGTAACTCTGATTTAATTTACAATTGTGGTGTAGTCATACTCCTAGGCCTTAAATGGGGGTGTGACACATCACCAAAGGTATCTACATGCACCGAGGACCCCTTTCTTCCCTAGTATCCTACACCGATGCCGACTGGACGGGATGCCCCGATACACGCCGCTCCACATCCGGTTACTGTGTCTATCTAGGTCACAACCTCATTTCCTGGTCCTCGAAGCGACAATCTACCATATCTCGCTCTAGTGCTGAAGCCGAATATAGAGGCGTGGCTAATGTGGTCGCTGAACTTTCTTGGATCAGAAATCTCTTACTTGCAAATTCAAGATTAATTTCTTTACATCTTTTATAATTAATTAATTTCGTTTACAATGTACGAACTTCATATTTGACTCAATCATTGTTCATGCGTAACACTTGCTTCATGTGTGATGTTTATTAATCTACTTTTTGTTATTTTTGAGTTGAAGTTATATTTATATAGAATTAGAGGATAAACTATTTGTTGGGAAAACAATGGTTTAAATTTAACCAACCTTAGTGTATTGATAATGACTTAATTAAGACAATGTGACATAAAATAATTTTACTTCATCATTGATAACTATATGTCATACGCATGTACCTTAACACTTGATTGATCATCGTTAGTCAAAATTAAGCAACACAAACGGTAATCAAGACTACACACATTCAAGATCAAGATTATCAAGTTTATTTCTACTAAGGTTAAGTCAAGATTTCTACACCAACATGAAGATGTAGAAATCAATAGACTAATTCAATGAGGAATAATTAACAATTTAGTCAAGATAGGTTGTTAGTTTTTATAAGTTTATAAAATTATATATTTAAACACAATTTTTTAAACATATCAAAATTTTGAATTTCAAATATTTGAAAGACTTATTCCATTCTTGGTAAGTCTTCCATCTCCTTCAATTTGCAGCCCTTAAGTGTCTGAGATAATGAACAAGATATTGGTCAATATTGAATTCAAAATTGAACAAGAATAGTTGCATTTCATTAAAAGTCTTAGTACGTTAACAACAAAGTTGACTTTTACTAGTTAACAAAGCAATTGCTGATTAGATACATGACAAAGAAAAACTAACTAAAATCTATTACAAACTTCAATAGCTCTTATTAAACTAATTCCTCATGTTACTTGATTGATGTTAGCAATCAGATATTGTTTCAGTTATTGAACACATTAGAGGACAGGTATTCACAAAGAAGCATTGTAAACAGTTGTAATACTAACTCCCAAACAACACAAATTTTGCAACAATAACAGTCCAAACCTTGCTACATAATTCATTAAACACATTGGACTATAAGTATATACATCACAGACATGGGAATACGAAAAACAACAACCTGGTCCGAGGAGACTAATTCTTTATCGCGATGTCCACTTCCTCAAACATAAGCCTTCACTACAAGTGATCAACATCTGCCCACTTTCATTATTTAATTTGCACAGAAAGCAACAACCTGGTCCGAAGGACCCGCTAACCTACTGATCTGAGTGCCCAATTTGCTTTAGGATTAGGTTGAAGATATGACCACAAGATGGGGTCACATGTTTTGTCATGGATGCATTAGAAGTGCTACGCCATCTCAGGGGTGATCTCTTTACGACAGATTATGCACTTGCTGACATGGCACTTCTTATGCAGCCATGGCAATAAAAATGTGACCACATTTTGTGGTCATTTCTTCAAAATAAGAACCCAAGCAAATTGGGCAGGCGTAGGTCAAGGCGTCTTCTATAGACATATTCTCTTAGCTGGAAAAAGAAGAATGAATACATTCTTAGTGGAGGCCAGAGTGCTATGAATAGGCCTGACACGCCACTATGAACAATCAATATGATGTGATCTGATCCGGATAGACTGCCAAAGATCAGTGTATAGAGTGAGAAAACAGACTAAATTAATCAAACATAAAAACAGCAAAAACATATTGAAAACACACCATTTTGAAAAAAATCACTCTTTTCAAGTAGTCCTCCTGAAGTTGGTTGTTCTTCCGGTTTATCTATAACGAAAAGATAAATAAATTATGAATCACGCAATCCAAAACTTCACATCAAATAAAAATGAAGGGAATAAATAACTTTCACCAAATCAATAAGAAATGTATCTAAACTAATATGAAAAATAAAATGTTAAAAGGAATAAAATGATTTTGGCCATGTGACACAAATCCAAACTAACTTAAAGACCAAAAAAAAATTCTTTATTATGCGAAAAGAGCTGTATTTGTCTCAAATCAATAATAAGAAACAACTCTTGAGAATATACCGAAATTAGGCTAAATAAATTCAAAATCAAGTGTTTTTGCAACAGAAACAAATCGTTATTACCGAATTTGCATGTAACTCAAACAATATCTACTTCAAAGTGATTATAAAACATGATATAAATTTAACTAAATTCATTGAAAGAAAACAAGGAAAAAGATCCATTTCAAAACAAGCAGACGTGGTCGTTGAATAACGATGCAATAATTAATTCAAAAGGTAGAACCTATCATTCTCAGTCATTGTGCCCTGCTTGCTACTTTTGATAAACTTTGGTACGTATGTGTATGTGTGCAAAGATCATATATCAGAGCCCTTTCTGCAGGATTGAAATGGGGAAGAAATGAGAGTATTTATAGCTACATATTTACATCATATTTTAAACAAAAAAAGAAAAAAATAACACTATTAATTAATGCGCATTATTTCAATATATCTAGCCACCCGACACAAAAGATATATAATGATCGTACGGTCTGCAATGAACTACTTCTTTAATCGAAGGCTATAGGACATAAATATCTTCATGTATTTCCAATTACGGGTGTGAACCCATGAATCTGTCCAGCAAAACCGAAGGTAAATATATACATCAGATTTTAAACAAACAAACAAAAATAACACTATTAGTTAATGCTCATTATTTCAATATATCGAGCCAACCGACACAAAGGATAACAAGCTGCTATCGAAGGCTATAAGACATAAATATCTTCATGTATTACCAATTAGGGGTGTGAACCCGTGAATTCATTCATTAAAACCACATGTATTTAAATATATACATCAGGTTTTAAACAAACAAACAAAAATGACACTATTAATTAATGCACATTATTTCAATATATCGAGCCACCCGACACAAAAGATATAAAATGATCGTACGGTCTGCAATGAAGTTCTTCTTTAATCGAAGGCAATAAGACATTAATATCTTCATGTATTCCAATTAGGGGTGTGAACCCTTGAATCTGTTCATCAAAACCGCAGGTAAATATTTACATCATAATTTAAATAAATAAAATAATTTAACTCTAGAACTTAATGCTCGTTAATTCAGTCAATGAACTGAACAAACTCATCATACGGTCGGCAATGAACTACATCTTATTCAAAAGCTATAAGATATAAATATCTTATTGCAATTCCTGTTAAGAGTGTAAATTTCTTACACAGCGCTAAACCTTACACGAATTCGCAGGGTTTGGGTTTGGTTCAAACGAGTTTAAGTCATTTTTGGATCGACCTGCGAACCTGTTTAGTTTAAAGGGGCCTTGTATGTGACAATCGTCAATTTCAGGTTAACCCCGTTAACTCAACTCCGTCAATTCAAACTTTAAGATCGTTGAATCTATAACGCATACTTCATTACATTTAAACTAGGGTTTAAATGACGCTTAACACTTACTACATGTGTAGTCTTTCGGGATTTGCACCGAAACGCAAACGAGTTGACGCGAACGATTGATAAATAAACGACAAACGTCAAAACACTAATTATGTGATAATTATGTGTTAGGTAAATGTGTGTTACTTGATTGTTATGTGGAATGTTAAACAAGAAACAAGAACCAACTAGTTTAGGCTATAGATGTAACACTTGAAAGATTAGGGACTAGAGTGTAACTTGTATTATTATAAATATAACCTATTCATAAAACCCTAACCTATTAACCCCCCACCCGATCGGCCTCTCTCCCTCCTTGCTCCCTCACGGCTGCCGTCCACAAGAACACACATACACACATCAAATCAAGTGATTAATCCAAGAACTAGGTGCTAGGAAGGTATACTTGATCACCTCTTACCTCTTTGTTGTTTAATTTTGATGTTTAATGGGTTAAGTATAAACCCTAATCGGCCGATTATGTTCATGTATATGATTGATATGATTGTTGTTAGTTGGATTATGGATTGATAACTAGATTGATGTTGTTGCATGATTCATTGTTGTCTTTGATTTGAGTTAAAACACAAACCCTAATCTTGTATGTATGGTGTAATTGAGATGCATGGATAGTAGTATTAGTGTCTAGCATGTTATATGAGTTATTTGTGATCCATGACTAGTGAAATTGTTAAGTTTTGAGGTGAACAGAATCTGGACAGAATGTGTATACGATGTTCAAGTGACTGTAACAAGGTGTAAACGTGAAAATTGGTTGAGATTGTGGTTACTGCAGTAAACTAGGTTGAGTCTAGTTTTCATGAAGTATAAGTTTGTAATTTTTGGACAAGTATAAGTGTATTTTTATTATTTTACAAAAACGTGGTGCAAAGCTGAGCTGTTAGACCTGCTGTTAGGTTATGTTGTAAATGTTATATCTCATGAACTACGAGACCAATTGGGTTGGTTCCACTTCTGGAAGTTGACTCATTGAGTTAGGAACCAAACCCAAGTGGTCTTGCATTTATTGGATTTTTCGTTTAACGGGAATCGCAAATAACATTCTGTTGCGCATGAATCTGACTGATATGAGTTTGCTGTAATGTTTTGGTCATTATAAGAAAAATATGTGGAATAAAAATAAGATAAAATATGTTCTGGAAACCTAAGATATGTATGCTTCTGTGGTGAATTTTGGTGAATTAATTGAGACGTTATGATCGGTGAAATAGTACAATCTTTCAAGTAGAAATTCTGTCATAATGAAACTAACTGCTGAGTTGTATAAAAATGCATGAAATATGATAGTTTTTATATATTTGTTATGTTTTGACCAAAATACCCTTGCGGGGAATAGTTGCTAATTGATTGCCATGAATTGACCAAATTGCCCTTATGGGGAATAATGGTTAGTTAATTTTGTTTGTTGACCAAAATGCCCTTACGGGGATAATTGCTAGTAAAGTATGTTATTAGTACGTGACACGAAAGTAATTGCTCACTCATGTATCGTATCACAATTGTACTTGTTTAAGTCACACACAATTCACAAACGAAACACGAAATCTGTTACGTGCATAGGTATTATGTGCCGAGTCTAGAGACTCGTTAAACGTACCGATACTTAGAAAATCTCTTTGTTATTTAGAACGCTAGAGAGTTTCTACGACGCACATCACTTGGTGATCTAGATCGGGATATTCTTCGCAAACAGTGAGTTTCACTTACCCCGCTCTTTGAACTGTTTTCAAACGTTTTTCACTTGGGGGAGATAACATACTCCGATAAACGCATTTTCTGAGATAAACGCATATTTAAGATTTTGTTATAAATTATATATCACTTGTAAAGGCTAAGCGGCAAACGTAACATTTGAAGTCCCACACATCGGACCGGTTAATATTTGGAATAGCGAGTCACTGTTGAGTAGTACTACTGGGTTTGACAAACCCCACCCGACGTTAAGCTCAACTGGAGGTTGAGTGGGTGTAATTTTGGCTAACACTTACCATGGTCTGGATTGACCTGGTGACGGGCACTTGATAAACAGTCAGCTTCGGTCGCGAACCACTTAGCGATACTTGTTGTATAGATTAGCTACCTATCGATATATAATTTGGCATAACACTATCTGGTAATGCAAATCACTTAAACGTCGTAACGAGGTTACGCAACACTTAAACGTCGTAACGGGGTTACGCAACACTTAAACGTCGTAACGGGGTTACGCAACACTGAAACGCCGTAACGAGGTTACGCAAAACGCTAAACGATTTATCTTATTTAACTTGTGAACTCACCAACCTTGTGTTGACACTTTTAGTATGTTATTCTCAGGTAGCCGAGGCGGGCGCGCGGTTTAGGAGCATGCATTAATTGAAAACATCTTTATTCTGCAAACTTAATTTTAACAGTTACATTTGGTTTTAAGTCGTCCTGCGTGACGCAACTTTTAAATTAAGGTTTTACGCTTCCGCACTTACTTACATTTAAACGTTTTTCTTTGGTTTGATTATAACTAATGATTCCGATCCTGCCAGTTCACACCCTCTGACGGTAAAACTCCGTTAGTGGATTTTGAGGGTGTGACTTTGTATAGTTGTATGGCTGAAAGATTTATTTTTATTATTATGTAATGTTTATTATTATTCAATCATTATTGTTATTATTATTATTATTATTATTTATTATTATTACGTTCATCACCATGTCGCCGTTCATCATCGACCAGTTTGACTTTGACCAATTTGACCTTTTTTCATTTAAGCTATATTCTTTTGCTTGTTAGAATTTAGAAATCATATAACTTGAATTGACAAAATTATAAGTAGAAATCATATAACTTGAATTGACAAATTTATAACTAAGGAGTTAAAAATGGGTCAAATGATGACCAGTTTGACTCGTTTGACTTTGTTTCAGTTGCCATGACTTTGTTTCACGAGGCGAGCGCGCCGAGCGTTAGACGCGAACGGGGTGACGACGTGGACGACAACGGTCAGGGATCAGCGTCATACGGAGGGTCTACGATCACGTCGATGTTCACGATGACACGTTTACGACCTTCGACATCGACGACACACTGTTTTATAGTTTGTATATATTTTGTACAAACTCTATGTTTTGTATATAATAATGTATTGGTTTGGTGTATATACGTGTTTATTGTTTTGGTAAAAAAAAATTATTACAATAACACATCTTTTTTTGAAAAATTATTATATAAAAACGATAAAAAAAGGAAACAAAAAATCTACTATTATAATAAATAAAAACCTATTTGTGCCACATGGCACCTAATTATACTATATTTGTGACACTTGGCAAATTTTTGTTCAATCATTAAAAATGATTTTTCTTTATTTAAATTAAAAGGATAATCAAAATTGGTAAATAATTTCGTAACTGGCTCTTCCTTTAAATATGTCCCTCCATTTATGAATTAATTATTTAGTAATTAATAATAATAACTAATAATACTGGTGTAGGATTGTAAGGAAAATTATTGTAATTTTGAGACTCTAAGAATAGAAGTATCTCTACCGGACATGAGTCACATGAGCGCATATTATTCTTCCATTAATCATCATCATCATAATTATTTAAAAATACAAGATTAAAGGACTTAGCTTAAAGAATCAGTGCTCGGTTTTTATCATTTAAGTATTACAATAATATTTATAATTAATCATATTATATATACAAGTGTTCAATTCAAAACTAATTTGAAGTAGAAAATTGTGAAAATCGCACAGGCACTTATACATCATGCGTTAAAAATATAATCATATGTAATGAAAGAGAGTATATATGTCTATATTTGTGTTTGTGCCATTTTGCAAATTTTTATTTTCAATCATTATAACTCTTTTTCTTTAAAAAAGATTATCAAAATTGGTAAATGGGTACCCCGTAACAAACCTTTTGTTTTAAAAAGTTTAAATTAATTTCCATATAATTTATAACACACATGCTGACTTTTTGTGACTCTCTAAATCATATATGACGTAATTGACTTTCTCCCTTAATGATATCATACACATAATCTCAAGCAATTCCATTTATCAAATTACAGTTTGAAATTTTATCTAGATCATAAAAAATCAATCACATAATTTCAAGCTATTCCATCTATCAAATCTTAGTTATGTCGATTTATCTGTAAATACTTTCATTTCTCCAAATCTCGATAATAAACGTCTAAGATTTACGATTTGTTTGCATGTTTGATTTTGGTTGATTTTATGATAATCTAGGTAAACGTCTTAAATTTTTTTCCAATACTATTGAATTTGTTAAATAGTATTTTCTATTTTTTATCACTATATATGTGTTTTTATTGACGATTATGTTACATTTGCTTATATCAGTGGATCCTTGAACCCATAGGGTTCCCATGTAATTTTCAAATTGGGGAAAAAGTTTATGAGACTTTACAAACTTCATAAATTTGATGTAAATGTTACGCTTATGACTGATTTTGAGAACCAAGCACTGATACATTTGTAGAACATGTCTAGTTTGTAGATATAATTGGTGAACTGTGCAATATTTTGTCTTTTTATATCATAAACAAAACGGTGTTAAAGATCTATGTGTTACTTCTTATTTGCGTAACTAACTTATCTGCAAAGTTGACGTACATTATTTTCTTTTAAAGAGTATATAAGTAAAATAAATATATGTATTCATTTCTGGATAATCATATGTATTTCATAGTTTAGCATGAGTAACTATTTTGTTAATATTATATTGGGTTGTCCATTTGTCACAATCATCCGATCATCTTTTTGGTAGTTTCTCATATTTTGTTTTTAAATCAAATATATATAATTTAATGTTACTAGCATAAGCACATACACTTGTACAAAATATTTTAGTAGGACCAAGTTTCTTTATGGTTGTGATGTACCCCGAAAGACTTTATATGAATAACATGTTAATACATTTGTTTTTTTTGTACTATTTATGAATCAAAATATTTGACTAATGATATTCTTTTCTTATATAATGGGTGTTACCAATTATGCTTGTAGAATCATATATAAACAATCTTTTTTTAGATTTTTGATAACTTTATCATGATTTTTTTATTTTGTAATTGACTTTATAAAATCTTTATATTCATTTATTAAAATCAAAATATTATTTAACCAACCCGTGTATCACACGGGATACTAACATAGTTTTTAGATAAAAAGAAATAATTATGAGATTAGGAATAAACTACACACGAAGAAAGTGTACTAGTCAAATAGCAATACGAGTTTCGATAAAAACAAAACATGGATCAATGAACACAATAGCTGCTGAAAATATTCATGTATCATTAGCTAGTTGTAAATTAATGTGGTTGCGGTTGAAATTGATATATATACATTTTCAAGTGAAGTGCCGCAATGTTGGTTGTACATTGCAGTTAGGGTTGTTATTAGAGCATAAAGATATCCGTATATTCGGTTCCATAATTAGATTGATTTGGTTACATATTTAGAGTGATTTGGTTGTTAATATGAGAAATCATTGCCTTGTATAGAGACATAGTTGTGTATTTATATTGTAAATTATTGAATGAGAAGATCACGATTCAAACTCTATCATGGTATCATCCTTATTCTCTTAACCTTGCAGCCGGAACCTCCTCTCACCGACACCATCTACGGTGTCCTCCCTCCTCTCCGGCTGTTTATATCGGATCCTTATGGCTTCCTTTCACCCAGCTCTCACGGTTACTAACATCAAAAGCTTTGTCCCTATTACCCTCGATCTTGAAGACGGTCAATACACGTCGTGGGTCGAGCTCTTTACAATTCATTGTACTGTATTCGATGTCCTTCACCACATCTTTCCCCCGTCACATCCTCTTCTTTCAGCCAAGACAAGGAGAAAGACAAGGGTAAAGAAACGGTCGCACCAACGGTGTCATGGGATCGTTTGGATGCAGTGGTAAAACAATGGATTTATGGTACCATCTCAAATAATCTTCTTCAAACTATCATCAAACCAAAAGCTACTGCCCGTGAAGCATGGGAAGCCATTGCCATCTCTTTCGAGACAACCAAGCTTCCCGCACCCTCATTCTCAAGAACTGTCTCATCAATACCAAGCTCTAGTCTTTTTCGAGCGTCTCTGCGTATTGCCAAGAATTGAAAGTAGTGTCCGATCAAATCGCCAATCTCAATGCTCCAATGTTGGACACCGATCTAGTGCTTCAACTCGTAACCGGTCTCACAAATACCGAGTACGACGCTATCGGCATGCTCATGAGCCAAACCAAACCTCTTCCTACCCTCTTCAACACTCGGTCCCGCTTAACACAGGAAGAGGGACGACGGGCTAGTCAACCGCCTGTTGGTTCCCTTTTTCACACCCATGTAGCACCCACTAGTCCGCCACAATCTCGGGATTCCTATGGTCGAGGTTCCACAGATCAATCATACGGCACCTGGGGTTACAGTGACTCGTCACAACGCGGTCGTAGTTGAGGCCGTGGAAGAGGCCGAAGTAGCTCTTGAGGGGGCAGGGGAAATTATTCTAATCAGGGAAACACAAGTCACCACAAATCCTCCAATCACTCCGCATGGCCGAACTCCCCATTTGTCAATCAACATGGCATGCACAAACCTCCAGCACCCTACCCCACCACCCCCACCCGTGGACCTCCCAACAGTTCACACCCACAACAAAGCATTTTGGGCCTCACCCACAAGCTCACCTGGCCCAGCAACCCGCTACTCACCAACAAACACAGTACTATTGTAACAACTCGGTCTTTCGAATCTAAAGACCCATCCGGTTTCCGTTTTAATAAATTAATCAATAAAATAAATATATATTGTCTTAACTTTGGATTAAATACAATTCACCCCTTAAATATTTGTTGTAACCCATTTTGAATCCTCACTCAAACTTGAAGGACCATTTAGCAAAATCTATTATTATCGAAACCCATAACCCTTTAACCTGTATACCAAACCCATACCTATGACCCAGTTAGCAAACCGCAACCCGGTTATCATTCTTGGGCCGCAATTCCCGTCGTTTATTTGGAAATCAAATCAAATATTGTTAAACTTGCCTAATGCGGCCTAATCGACTCTCTTAATTATGTTTATCAATCTATGGGATCTGTTCTTCGTAATAGTTACGGCCGACACCCACATTGATCTTATTCTACAAGTAAACGATCTTTATAATTCAATTAATCGTACATGCACCCTTCTGGACACCTCGTGATCAAAACCCTAAGAGGAATTTGTTTAAAAATATCCGCAACGTCGAATCTTTTGGCTTTGGGCCGTCGGATTCACCTTCAAATTCATCATCAATTGTTCAGCCTTACTGGTAATTAAACTACCTTTCTAGTTCGTTTTTGGTTCAGTTTCAAAAACCCTAAAGTTAATTTATCAATCAATAATCAAATGATCGGATTTGAATAATTAGGGTTTATAACAAATTAGGGGGTTTTCTGCATATATATATATATATATATATATATATATATATATATAAACTGTTGTTCTCACTTTTAAAACCAAGTGACACCCCAGTAAGAATCTAAAGACCAAACCTCGGGCTAGTCAAATTAGGGGGTAGATTAATTTCTTTACATCTTTTATAATTAATTAATTTCGTTTACAATGTACGAACTTCATATTTGACTCAATCATTGTTCATGCGTAACACTTGCTTCATGTGTGATGTTTATTAATCTACTTTTTGTTATTTTTGAGTTGAAGTTATATTTATATAGAATTAGAGGATAAACTATTTGTTGGGAAAACAATGGTTTAAATTTAACCAACCTTAGTGTATTGATAATGACTTAATTAAGACAATGTGACATAAAATAATTTTACTTCATCATTGATAACTATATGTCATACGCATGTACCTTAACACTTGATTGATCATCGTTAGTCAAAATTAAGCAACACAAACGGTAATCAAGACTACACACATTCAAGATCAAGATTATCAAGTTTATCTCTACTAAGGTTAAGTCAAGATTTCTACACCAACATGAAGATGTAGAAATCAATAGACTAATTCAATGAGGAATAATTAACAATTTAGTCAAGATAGGTTGTTAGTTTTTATAAGTTTATAAAATTTTTATTTAAACACAATTTTTTAAACATATCAAAATTTTGAATTTCAAATATTTGAAAGACTTATTCCATTCTTGGTAAGTCTTCCATCTCCTTCAATTTGCAGCCCTTAAGTGTCTGAGATAATGAACAAGATATTGGTCAATATTGAATTCAAAATTGAACAAGAATAGTTGCATTTCATTAAAAGTCTTAGTACGTTAACAACAAAGTTGACTTTTACTACTTAACAAAGCAATTGCTGATTAGATACATGACAAAGAAAAACTAACTAAAATCTATTACAAACTTCAATAGCTCTTATTAAATTAATTCCTCATGTTACTTGATTGATGTTAGCAATCAGATATTGTTTCAGTTATTGAACACATTAGAGGACAGGTATTCACAAAGAAGCATTGTAAACAGTTGTAATACTAACTCCCAAACAACACAAATTTTGCAACAATAACAGTCCAAACCTTGCTACATTATTCATTAAACACATTGGACTATAAGTATATACATCACAGACATGGGAATACGAAAAACAACAACCTGGTCCGAGGAGACTAATTCTTTATCGCGATGTCCACTTCCTCAAACATAAGCCTTCACTACAAGTGATCAACATCTGCCCACTTTCATTATTTAATTTGCACAGAAAGCAACAACCTGGTCCGAAGGACCCGCTAACCTACTGATCCGAGTGCCCAATTTGCTTGAGGATTAGGTTGAAGAATGACCACAAGATGGGGTCACATGTTTTGTCATGGATGCATTAGAAGTGCTACGCCATCTCAGGGGTGATCTCTTTACGACAGATTATGCACTTGCTGACATGGCACTTCTTATGCAGCCATGGCAATAAAAATGTGACCACATTTTGTGGTCATTTCTTCAAAATAAGAACCCAAGCAAATTGGGCAGGCGTAGGTCAAGGCGTCTTCTATAGACATATTCTCTTAGCTGGAAAAAGAAGAATGAATACATTCTTACTGGAGGCCAGAGTGCTATGAATAGGCCTGACACGCCACTATGAACAATCAATATGATGTGATCTGATCCGGATAGACTGCCAAAGATCAGTGTATAGAGTGAGAAAACAGACTAAATTAATCAAACATAAAAACAACAAAAACATATTGAAAACACACCATTTTGAAAAAAATCACTCTTTTCAAGTAGTCCTCCTGAAGTTGGTTGTTCTTCCGGTTTATCTATAACGAAAAGATAAATAAATTATGAATCACGCAATCCAAAACTTCACATCAAATAAAAATGAAGGGAATAAATAACTTTCACCAAATCAATAAGAAATGTATCTAAACTAATATGAAAAATAAAATGTTAAAAGGAATAAAATGATTTTGGCCATGTGACACAATCCAAACTAACTTAAAGACCAAAAAAAAATTCTTTATTATGCGAAAAGAGCTGTATTTGTCTCAAATCAATAATAAGAAACAACTCTTGAGAATATACCGAAATTAGGCTAAATAAATTCAAAATCAAGTGTTTTGCAACAGAAACAAATCGTTATTACCGAATTTGCATGTAACTCAAACAATATCTACTTCAAAGTGATTATAAAACATGATATAAATTTAACTAAATTCATTGAAAGAAAACAAGGAAAAAGATCCATTTCAAAACAAGCAGACGTGGTCGTTGAATAACGATGCAATAATTAATTCAAAAGGTAGATCCTATCATTCTCACTCATTGTGCCCTGCTTGCTACTTTTGATAAACTTTGGTACGTATGTGTATGTGTGCAAAGATCATATATCAGAGCCCTTTCTGCAGGATTGAAATGGGGAAGAAATGAGAGTATTTATAGCTACATATTTACATCATATTTTAAACAAAAAAAGAAAAAATAACACTATTAATTAATGCACATTATTTCAATATATCTAGCCACCCGACACAAAAGATATATAATGATCGTACGGTCTGCAATGAACTACTTCTTTAATCGAAGGCTATAGGACATAAATATCTTCATGTATTTCCAATTACGGGTGTGAACCCATGAATCTGTCCAGCAAAACCGAAGGTAAATATATACATCAGATTTTAAACAAACAAACAAAAATAACACTATTAGTTAATGCTCATTATTTCAATATATCGAGCCAACCGACACAAAGGATAACAAGCTGCTATCGAAGGCTATAAGACATAAATATCTTCATGTATTACCAATTAGGGGTGTGAACCCGTGAATTCATTCATTAAAACCACATGTATTTAAATATATACATCAGGTTTTAAACAAACAAACAAAAATGACACTATTAATTAATGCACATTATTTCAATATATCGAGCCACCCGACACAAAAGATATAAAATGATCGTACGGTCTGCAATGAAGTTCTTCTTTAATCGAAGGCAATAAGACATTAATATCTTCATGTATTCCAATTAGGGGTGTGAACCCTTGAATCTGTTCATCAAAACCGCAGGTAAATATTTACATCATAATTTAAATAAATAAAATAATTTAACTCTAGAACTTAATGCTCGTTAATTCAGTCAATGAACTGAACAAACTCATCATACGGTCGGCAATGAACTACATCTTATTCAAAAGCTATAAGATATAAATATCTTATTGCAATTCCTGTTAAGAGTGTAAATTTCTTACACAGCACTAACCTTACACGAATTCGCAGGGTTTGGGTTTGGTTCAAACGAGTTTAAGTCATTTTTGGATCGACCTGCGAACCTGTTTAGTTTAAAGGGGCCTTGTATAGTTGTATGGCTGTAAGATTTATTTTTATTATTATGTAATGTTTATTATTATTCAATCATTATTGTTATTATTATTATTATTTATTATTATTACGTTCATCACCATGTCGCCGTTCATCATCGACCAGTTTGACTTTGACCAATTTGACCTTTTTTCATTTAAGCTATATTCTTTTGCTTGTTAGAATTTAGAAATCATATAACTTGAATTGACAAAATTATAAGTAGAAATCATATAACTTGAATTGACAAATTTATAACTAAGGAGTTAAAAATGGGTCAAATGATGACCAGTTTGACTCGTTTGACTTTGTTTCAGTTGCCATGACTTTGTTTCACGAGGCGAGCGCGCCGAGCGTTAGACGCGAACGGGGTGACGAAGTGGACGACAACGGTCAGGGATCAGCGTCATACGGAGGGTCTACGATCACGTCGATGTTCACGATGACACGTTTACGACCTTCGACATCGACGACACACTGTTTTATAGTTTGTATATATTTTGTACAAACTCTATGTTTTGTATATAATAATGTATTGGTTTGGTGTATATACGTGTTTATTGTTTTGGTAAAAAAAAATTATTACAATAACACATCTTTTTTTGAAAAATTATTATATAAAAACGATAAAAAAAGGAAACAAAAAATCTACTATTATAATAAATAAAAACCTATTTGTGCCACATGGCACCTAATTATACTATATTTGTGACACTTGGCAAATTTTTGTTCAATCATTAAAAATGATTTTTCTTTATTTAAATTAAAAGGATAATCAAAATTGGTAAATAATTTCGTAACTGGCTCTTCCTTTAAATATGTCCCTCCATTTATGAATTAATTATTTAGTAATTAATAATAATAACTAATAATACTGGTGTAGGATTGTAAGGAAAATTATTGTAATTTTGAGACTCTAAGAATAGAAGTATCTCTACCGGACATGAGTCACATGAGCGCATATTATTCTTCCATTAATCATCATCATCATAATTATTTAAAAATACAAGATTAAAGGACTTAGCTTAAAGAATCAGTGCTCGGTTTTTATCATTTAAGTATTACAATAATATTTATAATTAATCATATTATATATACAAGTGTTCAATTCAAAACTAATTTGAAGTAGAAAATTGTGAAAATCGCACAGGCACTTATACATCATGCGTTAAAAATATAATCATATGTAATGAAAGAGAGTATATATGTCTATATTTGTGTTTGTGCCATTTTGCAAATTTTTATTTTCAATCATTATAACTCTTTTTCTTTAAAAAAGATTATCAAAATTGGTAAATGGGTACCCCGTAACAAACCTTTTGTTTTAAAAAGTTTAAATTAATTTTCATATAATTTATAACACACATGCTGACTTTTTGTGACTCTCTAAATCATATATGACGTAATTGACTTTCTCCCTTAATGATATCATACACATAATCTCAAGCAATTCCATTTATCAAATTACAGTTTGAAATTTTATCTAGATCATAAAAAATCAATCACATAATCTCAAGCTATTCCATCTATCAAATCTTAGTTATGTCGATTTATCTGTAAATACTTTCATTTCTCCAAATCTCGATAATAAACGTCTAAGATTTACGATTTGTTTGCATGTTTGATTTTGGTTGATTTTATGATAATCTAGGTAAACGTCTTAAATTTTTTTCCAATACTATTGAATTTGTTAAATAGTATTTTCTATTTTTTATCACTATATATGTGTTTTTATTGACGATTATGTTACATTTGCTTATATCAGTGGATCCTTGAACCCATAGGGTTCCCATGTAATTTTCAAATTGGGGAAAAAGTTTATGAGACTTTACAAACTTCATAAATTTGATGTAAATGTTACGCTTATGACTGATTTTGAGAACCAAGCACTGATACATTTGTAGAACATGTCTAGTTTGTAGATATAATTGGTGAACTGTGCAATATTTTGTCTTTTTATATCATAAACAAAACGGTGTTAAAGATCTATGTGTTACTTCTTATTTGCGTAACTAACTTATCTGCAAAGTTGACGTACATTATTTTCTTTTAAAGAGTATATAAGTAAAATAAATATATGTATTCATTTCTGGATAATCATATGTATTTCATAGTTTAGCATGAGTAACTATTTTGTTAATATTATATTGGGTTGTCCATTTGTCACAATCATCCGATCATCTTTTTGGTAGTTTCTCATATTTTGTTTTTAAATCAAATATATATAATTTAATGTTACTAGCATAAGCACATACACTTGTACAAAATATTTTAGTTGGACCAAGTTTCTTTATGGTTGTGATGTACCCCGAAAGACTTTATATGAATAACATGTTAATACATTTGTTTTTTTTGTACTATTTATGAATCAAAATATTTGACTAATGATATTCTTTTCTTATATAATGGGTGTTACCAATTATGCTTGTAGAATCATATATAAACAATCTTTTTTTAGATTTTTGATAACTTTATCATGATTTTTTTATTTTGTAATTGACTTTATAAAATCTTTATATTCATTTATTAAAATCAAAATATTATTTAACCAACCCGTGTATCACACGGGATACTAACATAGTTTTTAGATAAAAAGAAATAATTATGAGATTAGGAATAAACTACACACGAAGAAAGTGTACCAGTCAAATAGCAATACGAGTTTCGATAAAAACAAAACTTGGATCAATGAACACAATAGCTGCTGAAAATATTCATGTATCATTAGCTAGTTGTAAATTAATGTGGTTGCGGTTGAAATTGATATATATACATTTTCAAGTGAAGTGCCGCAATGTTGGTTGTACATTGCAGTTAGGGTTGTTATTAGAGCATAAAGATATCCGTATATTCGGTTCCATAATTAGATTGATTTGGTTACATATTTAGAGTGATTTGGTTGTTAATATGAGAAATCATTGCCTTGTATAGAGACATAGTTGTGTATTTATATTGTAAATTATTGAATGAGAAGATCACGATTCAAACTCTATCATGGTATCATCCTTATTCTCTTAACCTTGCAGCCGGAACCTCCTCTCACCGACACCATCTACGGTGTCCTCCCTCCTCTCCGGCTGTTTATATCGGATCCTTATGGCTTCCTTTCACCCAGCTCTCACGGTTACTAACATCAAAAGCTTTGTCCCTATTACCCTCGATCTTGAAGACGGTCAATACACGTCGTGGGTCGAGCTCTTTACAATTCATTGTACTGTATTCGATGTCCTTCACCACATCTTTCCCCCGTCACATCCTCTTCTTTCAGCCAAGACAAGGAGAAAGACAAGGGTAAAGAAACGGTCGCACCAACGGTGTCATGGGATCGTTTGGATGCAGTGGTAAAACAATGGATTTATGGTACCATCTCAAATAATCTTCTTCAAACTATCATCAAACCAAAAGCTACTGCCCGTGAAGCATGGGAAGCCATTGCCATCTCTTTCGAGACAACCAAGCTTCCCGCACCCTCATTCTCAAGAACTGTCTCATCAATACCAAGCTCTGGTTTGACGCTATCGGCATGCTCATGAGCCAAACCAAACCTCTTCCTACCCTCTTCAACACTCGGTCCCGCTTAACACAGGAAGAGGGACGACGGGCTAGTCAACCGCCTGTTGGTTCCCTTTTTCACACCCATGTAGCACCCACTAGTCCGCCACAATCTCGGGATTCCTATGGTCGAGGTTCCACAGATCAATCATACGGCACCTGGGGTTACAGTGACTCGTCACAACGCGGTCGTAGTTGAGGCCGTGGAAGAGGCCGAAGTAGCTCTTGAGGGGGCAGGGGAAATTATTCTAATCAGGGAAACACAAGTCACCACAATTCCTCCAATCACTCCGCATGGCCGAACTCCCCATTTGTCAATCAACATGGCATGCACAAACCTCCAGCACCCTACCCCACCACCCCCACCCGTGGACCTCCCAACAGTTCACACCCACAACAAAGCATTTTGGGCCTCACCCACAAGCTCACCTGGCCCAGCAACCCGCTACTCACCAACAAACACAGTACTATTGTAACAACTCGGTCTTTCGAATCTAAAGACCCATCCGGTTTCCGTTTTAATAAATTAATCAATAAAATAAATATATATTGTCTTAACTTTGGATTAAATACAATTCACCCCTTAAATATTTGTTGTAACCCATTTTGAATCCTCACTCAAACTTGAAGGACCATTTAGCAAAATCTATTATTATCGAAACCCATAACCCTTTAACCTGTATACCAAACCCATACCTATGACCCAGTTAGCAAACCCGCAACCCGGTTATCATTCTTGGGCCGCAATTCCCGTCGTTTATTTGGAAATCAAATCAAATATTGTTAAACTTGCCTAATGCGGCCTAATCGACTCTCTTAATTATGTTTATCAATCTATGGGATCTGTTCTTCGTAATAGTTACAACCGACACCCACATTGATCTTATTCTACAAGTAAACGATCTTTATAATTCAATTAATCATACATGCACCCTTTTGGACACCTCGTGATCAAAACCCTAAGAGGAATTTGTTTAAAAATATCTGCAACGTCGAATCTTTTGGCTTTGGGCCGTCGCTTCACCTTCAAATTCATCATCAATTGTTCAGCCTTACTGGTAATTAAACTATCTTTCTAGTTCGTTTTTGGTTCAGTTTCAAAAACCCTAAAGTTAATTTATCAATCAATAATCAAATGATCGGATTTGAATAATTAGGGTTTATAACAAATTAGGGGGTTTTCTGCATATATATATATATATATATATATATATATATATATATAAACTGTTGTTCTCACTTTTAAAACCAAGTGACACCCCAGCACAGCTGGTCTGGGGTGTGGTTGTTAAGCTTTGGAACCGGCTGAGGCGCAGGTTCGAGCCTCAGCCAGCCCGTTTTGCCTTGATTTTTTAGGAAAGGTTAGATTAATATGTTGGTTATTTTTAACTATTAGAATATACATTTTAATACATATAAATATCAAAATTTATTAATGTTGAAAACCTACATGTTTGTGCACATTCTTATCAATTAATCTCGTGTGTGTATATATATATAAGTATGTATATCTATATGTTTATATATTATTAAGTATTGGAAATATATAATAATAATAAACCAAGTGACACCCCAGCACAGCTGGTCTGGGGTATGGTTGTTAAGCTTTGGAACCGGCTGAGGCGCAGGTTCGAGCCTCAGCCAGCCCGTTTTGCCTTGATTTTTTAGGAAAGGTTAGATTAATATGTTGGTTATTTTTAACTATTAGAATATACATTTTAATACATATAAATATCATAATTTATTAATGTTGAAAACCGACATCTTTGTGCACGTTCTTATCAATTAATCTCGTGTGTGTATATATATATAAGTATGTATATCTATATGTTTATATATTACTAAGTATTGGAAATATATAATAATAATAAACCATCTATACTTTATAAAAACCCAAAGAACATTATTGGAGTTTTTCTCGACATTGAACGTCTTTATAAAATTGTTTATATTAATCTTATACTATATATATATATATATATATATATATGTATGTATCATTATTTAAATTGTAATGATCGTATTTTTAACGCATCAATTATATTTATAAAATTAGATTATTATTTTTCTGTTAAATAGTCTAAGATACATATTGTATAATAAATACATATTTAAACGTTTTTTTTCTTAAATTAACTATTTTATTACAAGTTACGTTTATATATGTACATGCTTATAATTGCATTACATTTAATTAAATATTATCTAAATAATCATATAATTATTTCAACTCATATTTCTTTATTTAAACTAATAATTTCACAATAACAAAAACCGTAGAGTTCGATCGTTCAATCCATAATACTATAATCACAAACATAACTTAAATCACATTGAAATCCTAAATTCATAATACATGTTATCTCATTATTAATTAATTCATAATATTATATATTATTTAACTAGGAATTCTGTATATCCCGAAGGATTTATCTTCCTCACATCATCACTTATATTCCGTTCATCTGATCAGGTGAGTAATCACTCCCCTATTTTACTTGTTTTCAAATGTTTTGGGGACACTTGCGTACCATTTATCGAATTATTTATCTTATTATTTCTCAAACACAAACTGTGATATTTGTGTTGTGTATCAATTGAATGACTACATGTTACATGTTATTTGCTTACGTGCTTACTTGAATTGAATTCGGAGAGGTCCAACACAATCTCGTTATAGTATGATCATACGACTGTCGTAGTGGCCGGCGCCCGATCGCATTGGCAATGGTTTCACTGACATCTCATTACTTGCTTAACGAATTCATTGTTTATACTCACAGATAACAGTTTTGCCTATTTTATTCATTTTATATCATTATATATTATTACCATTTTTGTTTGTGTCAAACTGGTGATCTACTCACTGAACATGTGTTGTTGACAAACATATATTTTGTACGCATTTGCAGGTTATATATTTGGATTGCTTATTAAACTGAAGCTCATATAGAGATGACTTTAGGATAAAACATATACAAGAATAGTTGGTTTGTATTTGTAATTTTTCTTATATTTGTTGTATTTAAATGTTGTTTGATAATAAATAAATTAATTAGATATTGTCGCTTTATAAATTAATGATAGTACCTTGAGAGCTGTGACAATCAGCTCACGCCCCGACATTTCAGACTTAGTTTGGGGTGTGACAACTACACCCCCTGCAAAGTTAGTACATCCCCACTAATGTTGACCAAGCATTTTAGGCGATGACTCTTAACCCGGAACTTCAATGGAATCTCGACACCAGGGCTACCAACCACATGGCAAACACCACAGGTACACTCTCATCTTATGTTAATAATATTATTGCAAACAACATCGTCGTTGGTAACTGCTTCCAAATCCCCATCATCGGGACTGATTACACAAAAATTAACACCCCGTCCAAACCTTTACACTTAAATAACATTCTTTACGCACCAAACTTAATCAAAAACATTCTTTCTGTTCGCCGCCTTACTATTGATAATATGATTTCTATTGAATTTGACCCATTTGGTTTTCTTGTGAAGGACTAACAAACGCGGATCCCCATCCTCCGCAGCAACAGTACCGGCGACCTTTACCCTCTCGTTCTCTCCACAAACACCAAGTTTACAAGACCAGCAACTTTTGCAGCTCTATCACAAGACTCATGGCACAAGAGACTAGGACATCTTGGTCACTTATTGTTGCAACATTTAAATAAACATAATTTTATTTCCGTTTCAAAACCTTATGTTTCTCGTATTTGTCAGTCTTGTGTGTTTGGCAAACATATTAAATCTCCTTTTAATGAGTCATTATCTTCTACATATTTACCTTTTGATATCATGCATAGTGACTTATGGACTTCCCCGGTACTTAGTACCGGAGGTCACCAATACTATATATTATTTCTTGATAACTTCACAAACTATCTATGGACTTTATCCTTAGCCACAAAATCTCAAGTCTCCTCTATATTTCATAATTTTCATCAATTCATCCTCACCCATTTCAACATCCACATTAAGTCACTTCAATGTGACAACGACACAGAATACAACAACAAAGCATTTCATGATTTTTGTGCCAAACCGGGATGATGTTTCGCTTCTCATGCCCGTATACATCCTCCCAAAACGGTAGGGCCGAACGGAAAATACGTTCCATTAATAACGTTGTCCGAACCCTTCTCACTCACGCTTCGGTTGCCGCCAACTTTTGGCACCATGCTCTTCAACATGCCACATACCTCATTAACATCATACCAAGCAAAACTAAAAACAACGAAACACCTACTTTTCTCCTATACCAAAAACACCCCATCTATACGCACTTACGCACCTTCGGTTGCTTGTGCTATCCTCTTCTTCCCTCCACGTCTATTAACAAGCTCCAAAATCGCTCCTCTCCTTGTGTGTTCTTAGGCTATCCCTCATCTCATAAAGGATACAAATGCTATGATCTTTCCACACGGAAAGTCATCCTTTCTCGACACGTGGTCTTTGATGAACACACTTTTCCCTTATATAATCTCACCTCCCCTGCCCCCTCTTATAACTTTCTATATGATAACCTACACCCCGAACACACCGCGGTGTTCTAGACCTCACCACATCCGCCCACTGTCACCTCATCCAACAACTCACCCTCACAAACGGCCGATTCTCCAACCACAAGCCCATCCCCGGCCCAATACCCTCCATCCCCACCCTCGGCCCACTCCACTCCTAACTCTCCCTCGGCCCAATCATCTCTACATTCACCATTGGACCAATCTCCCTCCCCACTTCCCAACACAGTACCTGCAGATAATATAATACCTTCACCCCATACTACCCCACAAACTCCAACCTCCCACCCTCACATACCAACCCCACCCGATTCATGATCCCACCAAAGCCACCCACAGTCACCACCGAATGATCCACAACCACAATCAAACCGGACCATGACAACACGAAGCATGGCCGGGGTGGTCAAACCAAAGTCAATCTTTAACCTACACACCCACACCACCCTTGAACCATTACCACGCAACCCACACGAAGCCCTAACCAGCCTGATTTGGACATCAGCCATGACAGATGAGTTCAATGCTCTTATTGATAATGAGACATGGGAGTTGGTACCCCGTCTACCGAAAATGAATTTTATTCAATGCATGTGGATTCTTAACATAAGACCAAATCTGATGGTTCTCTCGAGCGATACAAAGCTCGTCTGGTTTGTGATAGCAGGTCTCAACAGGTGGGAGTATATTGTGACGAGACGTTCAGTCTGGTGGTTAAACTAGCTACTATCGACTGGTACTGTCTATAGCATTGTTTCACAGTTGGGACACCAGTCTGCTAGACGTAAAGAATGCTTGCTGTCTATAGCATTGTATCACGGTTGGGACATTAGTCAGCTAGACGTAAAGAATGCTTTCTTGCATGGTAACCTCTCCGAGATAGTTTTTATGCATCAACCAATGGGTTTACGGCATCTGCACCTACCCAACCACGTATGTCGCCTGAAAAAGTCGCTCTATGGCCTTAAGAAAGCACCCCGAGCATGGTACCAGCTGTTCATAGACTTCATGACTACCTTGGGTTTTCGTCACAGCTCGTGTGATCATTCACTCTTCATTTACCGTAACGGTATTCACACAGCGTACTTCCTTTTATACGTGGATGATATCATCCTGACCACGTCCTCGGCCGCCTTGAAAGCACACTTACTAAAACATCTTTCCGGTGAATTTTCTATGAAAGATCTTGGTCCATTGAGCTATTTTTTGGGTCTCTCCGTATCTCGGGACCCCGATGGCATCTTTCTTTCTCAGACCATGTATGCCATGGACATACTTCAACGTGCTAACATGGCCGATTGCAACCCAGTTCAAACGCCAGTTGATACGGCTGGAAAACTAAGCACTAATGCCGGTCTCCCACTGGATGATACGAGTATGTATCGTTGACTTGCAGGTGCACTACAGTATTTGACCTTCACGCGTCCGGATATCTCGTACGCTGTAAAACAAATATGTAGGCAAATTCACGCACCATGCACCGCACACCTACATGCACTACGCCATATATTACGGTATGTCAAAGGTACCATCATCAAAGGTATCTACATGCACCGAGGACCCGTTTCTTCCCTAGTATCCTACACCGATGTCGACTGGGCGGGATGCCCCGATACACGCCGCTCCACATCCGATTACTGTGTCTATCTAGGTGACAACCTCATTTCTCGGTCCTCGAAGCGACAATCTACCATATCTCGCTCTAGCGCTGAAGCCGAATATAGAGGCGTGGCTAATGTGGTCGCTGAACTTTCTTGGATCAGAAATCTCTTACTTGAACTCGACCACCCACTTTCCAGCGATTCTTTGGTGTCAGGTCCCTGATTTCAGCTGGATCTTACTTAATCATGTCATAACTCACACAGATTGATGTCTCGATAAGGGAGTTAATGACGGGTTGCTATATTTAGAAAGATTACTGTTTGTTAAAGGCGGAATCAATAACAAACATGATAGTTGCAATTAATAATCAGAGGTAGATAACACAAACAAGATTCACTCAAAAGATTTCCATTTATATAATTTTCATCATACAAAGTGGATAATCGATTTAGGGTTTCTTTTAGGAAACCGGTAGTATAAAGATTATCGTATTCAGCCGCCTATTTTTCCGTATTGTGTCTCTCTGTCTCTTCAGGTATGCCCTAATTATTACTTTTATAGGCCTAACACCCTTGGACAGCTGTCATTCCTTCTAGAAACCCTAAATAAAACGTACATAATCAAATTACATATTCAAAATAATCTAAGTGTAAAACAAGTCTTCCGGGCAGGCTTTGCATCAATCTTCATTTTCCAAGTACGCTGTGTACTCTGCCATCCTTCAGGACTTGGTGACATAGAAGTGTGCCCGGGATCAGTTTCCGGGTAGAATTTACTTGAAGAGTATTTTACCAAGTAAAATACTCGCCGGGTAGACTTCAGTCTTCTTGACTTTGCCAGACTTTGCCCGACAGAGCCTTACGAGCAACCTTGTTCTTCAATGGTCCACTTCAACTCTTTGCTATAAAATAACTTATTAGCAAAGTGTACTCGGGAGTACTGTACCTTACTTGAGTTGAACCTTGCCCAATGTTACTTAGAGATATTCCATTTACATCAAGCTTGTTCGGACCACTATTATTAATAAATACCTTGCCCGGTCTTCCAATTACTTGGCTTCATGGACTTGGTTAGCCAAAAGCTTACTCGTGATAGAACCTTACTTGGCTATGAAGAACAGAATTGCTTGATAAAGTGAACCTTGCTCGGATTTACATAAACTAGTGAACCTTGCTCGGTAATGCACTAATTTGCAAACCTTGCTCGGATATCTACTAAAGAAGACTACTTGAAGTAAATCTTGCCCGATAGACAAAATATCGTACCCGGCTAAGTAAAAGCTTGCTCGGATGTCTAAGGTGTGCCCGGATCCATACTTAGCGAATTCTGAGGAGGTTGAGAAGATTCCAATCTTCCATTTACTTCATTTTGGTCAAATCTTTGACTCAACAATCTCCCCCTTAGGTCAATTGTTTGACTCAACATCTCCCCCTAGATTGGAACACCTCAGCTGACCCAAAACATTTCTAAGGTTACATACACTTAGTCAAAAATACACATCAAATTCAAAGTCAAATTACATAATCAAATAACACAAACAGATTACATAATCAAAAGTTGTCTGAAGACATTTCAAAACAAGCCTATTCTATTGATCTTGTCTCTTTCTTGCATTATGAATGGCTTGTCTTTGATTGACTATCTCAGAAGCGGCTTTCATTTTGAAGATATTAAGGGCTTGGTAGTGAGTGTGACTTTCTGGTATAGCCAAATCCCTTATATCCATCAAGTCTTCATTATGCAGGCAGGTCAAGTCTTCATCTTTCTTGATAATCCCCAGTATTTTTCCATCAGAGTTTCTTAGTACAAAATGATCAGCATTCTCTTTGTACTCAATTTCAGCTATAATGCCATTCTTCTGTACTGTATAGTTGGGGCGTCTCATTCTTCTTCCCATACTTATGCATGTATCCATGTTAGACAATGGATTCTCAACTCTGACATTCATCATAAAATCTCTTTCAGCAATGTCCATTCTCTTCAGCTTTCCAGTCCTTTTTGACTTGTGAAGTTGGATTGTTCTCCAACTTCTCTTTTCTTTTAAGAACTTGAACCCTTTGTCAGCTTCTTCATACAAAAATTTTGACAGATCATTCATCTGTCTACCTGCCATTTTGTTTCTGTTTCGATAATCATACAATCTAAGAGTGACCATCCTTTCCAGTTGTTCTTCATTGTATTCACGAAAGTCACTCCTAACAACAATCTCTCTCAATTGTCTACTCTTCATAATCACCTTCAATGACTCAGTAACATAATCAAAGTACAGTTCTCTTGGTAGATCCACATCAGATTGTGGTCTGGTTCTTTGTTGTGCAGAACTGCTTGATTCACCTCTTCCTCCTTGACCTCTTCCACCTTGTGGAAATCTTCTTGAAATTGGAGGTCTGAAAGGAATAGACTTCTTTGGTTTCAAAAGGCCTTAAGTTGAAAAACTTTATGTAGATGGCCTCTACCTTTCAGTTGGAAGATTGACAAGTTCAACAACATCTACTCCATGTTCTTTAAGTTCTAGTAACATTTTTGTCATTCCAGGAGTGTTTGCCAACCCAGCAGGTACAAATCTTCCATCTGCATAGTATCTTGGGTTCTCACATTCTCTTAAAGCTTTTTCCCATTCACTCTTTTGAAGATAGAAAAGGTTTTTCAGATCCTTTTTTTCCAAGACATTAAAGTCTGCTTCACTCATTCCCCTTGATTGATCATTATGTTCCTCAGAATGTTGATCATCTCTTCATTCTCCCAATGAACAAATGGTTCATCCTCAGGTTCAGGCTTCACTTCTTGAGGAGTAGGGGTTTCAACTGATCTGACTTTTTCTTTTGTCTTCTCCCTCAAAGTTTGAATTCTTCTCTTCTTTGCTTGAGGTTCATCAGTTGGTTCAGACTGTTTAGAGCACTCAGTATGGACTCTCTTCAATTTTTCTTTTCTTTTCAATTTGTTATACAGGTCCAACACTGATTCTCTTGTCAAGTTTTCAACGATTTCAGGCTTCATACCTCTTTCCAGCAGGTATCCACACATACCTCCAAACTTTTTCTTCAAAGCTTCTGTCTTTTCAAGTTTCTCATTTTCTTTTACACACTTTTCAATGACCTTTAATCTTTCACTGTTATACAAATCTTGAGGTTTGTCAAAGTTAAAGTGAGACAGATCTTTTTCTGAATAGTTATGCATTCTGAGATAATCTCTGTATTTCTGGGCATCTCTATTCTTTTGTTGCATAAGCTTCTTGATAGTATCATTTTCATCTTCTAATCTCTGCTTCAATTCATCATCATTTATAGCTGCCAAAGTTTCAAAGCTTATACCGAATCTTCTTAACTTTATAACCAATGGATTTTTCTTTTTAGCTTCCAACACACTCAGCTCAATGTTTGCCCTATGTTCTTCAGTCATTGTGACTTGAGGGGACACAACATTAGTAGCTTTGACAGTTTTTCCTTGATCATTCTCAGGGTCATCATCATTATCATCTGAATCCTCATACTCATCCTCTCCTTCAGTTAAATCATTCATTGCATTAATCTTTGGTTCATCAGAAGGTGGATGATCTGGTTCACTTCTAATTAGCACATCAGGGACACCTTGAACTTTTTCACATGGTTGCAAGGTTTGTAGTGGGACAGCCCTTATAGGACTAGCTTCATCTTCTGGTGTTTCAACAAAATACTTGTTCTTATCATCCCACTTGCCCCTCTTAGCAGCTCTTTCATGCTCAGTTTGCTCATTTCTCCTCTTTTTCCTCATTTAGATCTTGGCAAACCTATTGACTTTTTCGGCAAATTCTTCATGAAGTTTAGAAAGTCTTTCTCTTTTCTGGTTGAGTGTTTCATGAGGCTCAGTCACATTCACCCTT
>NW_027502414.1:0-51655 GCF_021521415.1 Bidens hawaiensis | reverse complement strand
TTGGATGGCGGGACGCCTTTCTCAACAAACCCTAGACCAAGCAGGAAGCCGACCCGTTCCCCATCCTCGTGAGAAGCGTTGAGGGCTGCGCTCATAGCATCATCGTAAGATGTCTCTGAGAAGACCCGATGCACAACCTACATAAGAAAATATACAAGTGTCAACACCCTATTTACAAAGAAAAGCGTGAAGACATGAAGATAGACTTACCTGAGACAACGCTTCTCGAAGAAGCCTTTCCTTGGCAACCAGAGCCTCTTGGAGGGCAGCTTGAGCTTCGTTACGGGCGCGTTCGGCTTCATTCTTGTTGAGGTTGGCAAGCAACACTTCTTTAGCCGTAGCCTCTTCGACACCCTTTAGCTTACGCTCGGTATGGTCAAGCACCCCCCTCTGGTCCAAGATTTCTTGAAGCTTCTTAGCATCCTCCATCGCCAAGGCATCATGAGCTTGCTGGAGAGCCTCTAATTTGGCTTTAAGTTCTTCATTCTCCACGCGCAGAGGCTCAGCAACAGCTTCAGCCTTGGTGGCCCTCTCGGTTGCGTTCCTCGCAGTTTCCTTAGCCAGCCGAAGCTGTTCATTAACAGCTTGGGCAGCCTTGGAACGGGCCTCGAGTCGCGCCTGAACTTCAACCTCAAGGGCCTTGAAGGCCTTCTCCTTTTCCGCAGCTATAGCGGAAAGCCTTTGGTTCTCCTCCCGGATGGCCCGCGCCTGAGCAACTTCTTTAAGGCGAGCTGCTTTTAACTTGTCGTTTTCACGACAAAGCAGCTCGACGCGCGGCTTGCATCCGAGCAAGGAGAACCCGAAGCTCATTAATTAGCCTACCCTCCTGGTAGCTAGCCATGGCTTCCCCCAACGCACCACTAGGAGCAGCGTGACGAGCCCATTCCACGCACTCCACAGGGGTACGAAGGGTTGTTCCTCGGCGAATGTTCCATCGTGGAACATACACTTCATTGGAATCCGACACTGCAAAAAACAAAAAACAGTTAGGAAAAGATGATAAAAAATATATGTAGAAAAATGGGCCAAAAGAACCCTACGCACCTGTAGGGTCAATTACAGGCCGATAGCCGCCGAACCCATCACCTGAACCCAATGGAAATCCATCCAAGAGGTCAGGCAGATGGGAAGGTGGCGGAGAGTTGCGAGAAGCCCCACGCGTACCTGATGGACCGCCGTCTTTGCCGGTGGTGGAGGCATGGTTGCAGCCGCCGTGGTCTCCACCGTGGTCGCTGCCGCAGAATCAGCAGCAATAGTAACCGCCGGCTCTGTGAAGGATGCTGTAAAAATCGCACTCACAGCCGGCGGTGACGTCATCTCGGCTGGAACAGTCGGCTCAAAGGAGTGAGCAACTGATCCAGTCAGGTAGGCTGACCAAGCCTACCGTCATTGGCGGAGAGGTACTACTAGGCGCTTCACCCTGGAATGCGCCAACATCCACGCCTGCGTAAAGAAGAAAAGTGTTAAAACAGAAAGCTATGAAGATAAAAGCTAAAAGAAAGTTGTACTTACAGGTTTTCTTGAGCCTAAAGGTACGGAGAGGCGGGGACGGACCCGATGGAGCCGGCCTCTTTGCGCCGGTCACCGTCGTCTTCTTTGGCTCTCCGGAGGTGACAGTCGCAACCTCCGGAGCTGTGGTCTTACCACCACCGGGATTCCCCGCCACCTCTTCGCTCTCAGTCTCCGAGTCAGACAGAGCCACCGGATCGGCAGTGGAGGCCACCTTCTCCTTTCCCTTCCCGCCGGCAGCCTTCTTCTTCCGCACCAACGGAGGACCATCTGCGGATTCCTCATCAGAACATACGATTAGAGGAATTCCAGCAGAGGTTTCAGCATTGAGAGGTCGAGGGGCGAAGAGCGCCTTACCTGGCCGACGGGCACTGAGGATCTCATGGCCTAGCGGATAGACCTCCACGAACCGATCCGCCGTTTGTTCTAGGATGGGCAACTCGTTCTCATCTAGAGCGCGAGTACCCATCCGTGCGGGACCGTCAGCCTCCCGCGGGTTCAGGAGTGACTGCAGGTCGTTCCCCTCTGAAATAAACAGGAAAACCGCGGGATGAATCACCACGGAAAACCGGAAAACTATACCCCTTTCAAAACCCCTTGCTAAGTCCAAAAGTTCACCTCACTTTATTAAACATTCATGAGAAGAACATTGGACTGGGGGGACTTGAAGAGGTAGGTCCCAGCAGAGCCCAGTTGGACCCGCAAGACTCACCTTGAACAGGGACGTCTGCGCAATGACCAACTGCTTCAGCAGGACACACCATGCTCAAAGAATCTTACGCGCAGTACGCCAGCTGTACCCGCAGGGAAAGCCTCCCAATGGTGAAGTACCTCGCCTGTTCCCGCAGCTGCGGATACAAGCCATCAGGGAAGGCTACCCGCACTAACAGCAAGGCTACACGCACAAGGCATTCGTTACTTCAGTAGTCACATGAAGGAATGAGCAAGGCGGGAATACTCCCGCCTAAATGAGCCAGTCCGTATGCTTCTGGAAGGTCTTTTCGTACTATACCTACTAAGGTATGGGCGGAACAGACAATTTGACCAGAGCAGCCCATGAACTAATCACAGGGTGACAGCTCACCGACAACAATACGAGGAGGAGCACCCTCTAGTACTGTTTGTCACTATTAGCCGCTGCCTACTCACCAACCCTTACGAGGGGACGTGCGCAGCCTACAGTTGGTGGAACAGTGCGTAGCCGGCAGTAAAGGAACAGTATACAGCCGACCTTATTACTGTTGGCCGCAACCTATCCACCAACCAGCATGGCCTGTGCGTACGTCCACTGTTGGTAGAACAGGAATACTATTCAGCCGGCTGTACCTGCTTGGAAACCTACCTTCGGCTATAAATACTCCAACACCTTGGAATGGTAAGGACATCGTCTGATATCTCAATCTTATCTAGCAATCTCTTAATATACTCTTATATTCAGAGCAATCTAGTCTGATTCTCACGCCGGAGGGTGGTCACAAGGAGGAACCCCCCCTTCTCAGTGACGAGCTTACGGTGTCTGTTTTGCAGGTCTCCTGAAGAACAACCCTCTCAGCTAGATCTCATCCGTGGGAAACATTACTTAACCCCCAGATTATCTATAATCTGTCCAGGGTTCACTTAGTGTTTCTTCAGTTAGTGTGTTTTAAAGTTTTGTAAGTGATTGTATGTCGTGAGTTTTCTTTGATGACATTTCTTATTAACATTCATTATGGAATTCGTTTATATGGTACTTTTAGAACTTTGAAAGTGGTAAGATATGATAAAATGAAATCTAGAAGGGTACATAACTCATCATTACATGTAGAAGCTACTTTACAACGATAGAAATCTTCGTACCTCCGTTTTTCATAAAATCAAACTAAACGAATTATAAGTATACATGCCTCATATCAATCATTGAATTAAAGTCAAATTTCAAGTTTGCAACCCAACGCATATTGAACTACTAAGCCTACTTGACTTATTTAACTTATGCCAAAGAAGGCAAATTAGAGTTGTATTACAGCCACCTAAGTACCTAGCCCATACAAAACTATTAAGCCTAATAATATTGTTATCAGACCCGAACCCTTTTTGAAAGTTTGAGCTGCTTTCTACTTCAAATATTGACTACAAACATGGAGTTTTTTTCACTAAAATGGGGGAGGGGGAAAAACTATTTACCTATACGGGTGATTTGAAAAGTATTTACCAAATTAGGTTTTCTTTCTAAATTGATTTTTTTCACTCCAAAGAATGAGAAGATTGTAGAAACTCATAATCAAGTCGCTGGAGCAGTCAAACAAGAAGACCTTGGTACAGATTTAGATGAAGAATGGTGGTAAAAATACGCATATGAGGTTATTGAGATGTGTAAGGCATATGAGTAAAAGTTATCTTGTCAATTGGTTAGCACATGAATTCTTATTTTTAAATGGTTATGTATAAGACTTATGTTCTCTTATTCTTGTGTTGCTTTATTAAAACTGAAATGGTATTTATGACTTATATTGTCTTATTTATACTTATGACTTTTCTTTATTTAATTGAGTTATGTAATGCTTATGGCATAGATAGACCATGCCGATGTAACGAATACGAAAACTAACAAAACTAATACATAATATGTCACGAGAGCATAGATAAACTAACACAAAACGAGTATCACATTGTAAATTAGCGAAGCCGCCGCATCGCGCGGGCACCTACTAGTATATATCATCATCATCATCGTACTCAGTATATCCTACTAGTATATATATATATATATATAGCTTCGATGTAAATGGACTATGAAGACTTCTTAACTAAAGGAATGTTAGAAATGAATTTGCAATGTTAAAAAGGTATTAGTGAAAGTAATATTATATAGTTGAAAACATAGTGAATTAAAATAGGAATGTATAACATGCATATCATTGTTACACATTTACACCTAAATATATATTTGCAATATTAAAAATTGTCATGGAATGGTTAAAAGACATTTAATTAGAAAAATTTAACGTAAAAGTAAATATTAAAAATTGTCAAACAATGAAATGGTCAAAAGACATTTAATTAGAAAAATGTCATGTAAAAGTAAATTTATGGAAAGCTTAATTAAGGATTTATTATTAGAAATTTTACAAAAATGGTTGACTAAATAACTAATTTAAAATCGAAATGCATTTAAATAAATTAATACAACATGCAAATTATTAGTTGACTAAATAATTACAACTTAGAATATGGATATCAACTGCTTTGCGAACAATAAACGAAATGTTCTCACCCAGCCAAACATCATGTTTCGGGATGCATGTCTTCCTTACATATGCTTGAATTCTATAACCCTGTAACATTATTAATGTGAAGAACAAAATAATTATTACAATGTGTAATGAGGAATAAAAAAAACGAATTATGCTAAGTTAAGTTTTTTTATATAAGAATGATTTTTGTATATAAGAATACCATTTCATCTTGAAATATCATTTTATCTATTTATTGGTATTTATTTTTCATTTTTGGAACATATGTATACTATTCATATCATTATTAAAAATTTAATACAAAATTGCTATATATTTTATGAAAAAAGGCACTAGTCAAAAAATTCTACTTGGACAATTTTATTTACCATTTTGAAAGGTAGTAGTAATTTGACTTAAAATTTTATTAAAACGGATTACACAAAAGGGGTCTGCATACTAAGAGAAACTTGTGTCATTCACTTGAAATCTCAAACTAGAAATAGTATATATTTTTTGTTTAATTGATGAGCTGATGACATGACTCAAACTGACGACCGACAAACACAATCATAATATACCGTATCCACAACCAAAATAAATTTGTCACATTATTACTTATTGGTGAATTAAAAAAAATGACAAAAGCAATCGCAAGACAGTGAGTGAAACAAGTTCCATCATGAAATTTACGTCAAGATCGAGTCGCAATATAGATACTGATTTATTTTGTTGCAAATACAGTCACTAATTAAAAAACACACAAAAAAAAAACCTAGGTTGCGATATGGACACAAATTTAATTAGTGACCGGAATTATTTCGGTTGCAAATACAATCACTAGTATATAACAAAATAAAACTAAGTTTGATGCCAAAAACATTTATAATTTTAATCACTTAAATAATTAAATATCCATTTTTTAATTTTCTAAAGTACTTATATATATATATATATATATATATATATATATATATATACTAGCTACGTGCCCGCGCGATGCGGCGCGGTATGCATGCTAACATGTCATCGGATGCGTAACCGGCGTTACCGTTTCTGTATGTGCGTGACTTCACAATAGTATGCGCATAACCCGAAGATAGTATGTTCGTATTGCAGCATTGGAATCTTAACCGGTATTAGTAAGCACGTCACACAACGATTGTACGCGTGCATCAGATGTCGGTGCGCACTTAACGCTGCATTGAACTCGTCTTGACTCGCAACCAGTTCCGTTTGACATTGTTCTAACCCGAAATTCGTTATGACTTGACCCTTTCAACCCAAACCCGTCCCGACCCAAACCAAATTAACCTTTTTGTATTGACTCATTCCAACCTTAACCTTGTAGACCAATGACCCGCACCCGCCCGATTCGTTTGCGGTCTTTAATGGTAATCACGTAACACGATAAGTTTTAAAATAGAAAAAGTATAGCAATACCATACTCAAATTAAAGCTAATAAAATACTCGTTTTTATGGTATAATGTTTTTAAAAAATATTAGCGTGTGAAAAAGTTATAAACGTTTAAACGTCGTCGGGGTAGTTGGTTTAAAATAAGGGGTATAAATGTAACTATTATATAAGTTAACAAAATGTGCCTAAACTTAAAGGACCAAACTTGTAGTTAATTTTGAATAAATTAAAAATCAACCGTAACATTATTTTACTTTTTCTAAAAGACAAAATTGTTAAAAGACAAAATTGCCCTTAAAATGTTTTAATTGTATGCATTGTAGTTTGTACTAAAAGCAACAAGTTTGGTACCTCTTAAAAATTAAGAGATCCCTAACTCATACTTTTATATATACTAGTAGAGTGCCCGCGCGATGCGGCGGAGAACAATAGTTAAAGGTTGTTAACGAGCTAATATAATCCAAACCAGGGCTAGCTCGAACCGGACTCGAACTTCATTCCGAGCTGAATTGGCTAGCTTCAAATTAAACTTGAGATGGTATGCTTGACTGTCAGTGTATGATTTGTTGTCCACAGCTGATTGAATAAGTTTAGGGTAGTTTAGTCTTTATGTTTAATGTAATATGGCCCAATCGCTAGGCATGTTTAGCGAATGAGGTCCATTCATTGTAGATTAAGCTCATTCGCAAGGGATTTAGCAAATAAAGGCTCATTCATTAATGTAATGTCCATTCGTTGAGGATGTTTAACGAATAGGAGGTCATTCTCTATGAGAAACCTTACTCGTTAGGTGTGTCTAACGAATGAGAGACCTCATTCATTAGTGATGATTAACAAATGAGGGTAGCTTATAAATAGGCATTTCCTAATGAATATGAATAGATATCTATGCCATATTTATTCTCCGTGTAACGTTACCATGCCGAATTCTCTCTAGGCTTAACTTATGTAATGTTGAACAACAACATATATCAATAAAATATTGTTAACGTAATCGTCTTGTGTAGATATCATGCTATGTGATTAGATCTTGCAAGAGGACCAAACGTTTTCTCATTGACTCAATTTGGCTCAACTTTCCAATTTATTATCATAAATATTACACATATAACTTAATCATGTCGATGGATTAATTCTAAGACTTTTCTTAACCAAAGAGTTGTAAGGCCTCGTTACCGGTAGCCCTACTTAACCTGCCCATCATCCTTTCATATACATTCATAACTAACCTTACGTTATAAAGAGCATTCGCCCTACATACCTCGGATATTATTAGGGTCCGGTACCCTCCATCCTTGGATATTATTAGGGTCCGGTCTCCCTTCATCCTCGGATATTATTAGGGTCCGGTACCCTCTATCCTCGGATATTATTAGGGTACGGTCACCCTCCATCCTCGGATATTATTAGGGTCTGGTCACCATTTCTTCCATACCTTCATACCATATCTTTCTATAGACTTAATTGTAAGTTTCATACATACATACATCGTTCATTCTTCATATACAACAATTTAATCATCAAACCTTTACCTGGCAGTACGCGCAATATCCGAAGATCGTTCACATACCGACAAGCAGTCAATCATACTTTTCACATAAATCATATATGACATACACTTATCACTTAGGATAACTATGCACACAGCCCCGAAAATATAACAAGGAATGGGGCTAGAAACTCACCTGAACTTTGTTACGTTCACCGTTAATTGTTATTCCTTTCTTGAGCTGTGCACGACTAACTGTATAATAATTACAAGTATCAATTAACTATCACTAATCATATCGTCTTTCCAGTCTCAATTAATACCCACAACGAACGGGGTCCAGGGGCAGCGCCCCTGTCAGCGGGGTCTAGGGGCGGCAGCCCCTAGCAGGGTCCAAGAGGCAGAGCCCCTGGCCGGGGTCCTGTTTCCAGGTCAGCTTGGAAAATTTTTATTTACATTAATTGTCTTAACACATTTTCCATTAGAATTTTAAAATATTATTTAATTCGCCATCTCGTTTGCTATAACGAAGTAAGCCTAATTCGTTATCTAAACACAGCCTAATTCGTTATCTTTCACGGTCTGATTAGCTGATTCGTTAGTCTGGTTCGTCATTCTGATTCGTTATCATATCATGACTTGATTCGCTATTCCAATTCGTTACCTGAACATCATCTAATTTGTTATTCCAATTCGTTACTTGAACATCATCTAATTCGTTATGATTTTCTAACGAATGACCAGTGATTCGTCTGGTATAACGAATCGGGCATCAAGCGTGTCCAAATCTTTGACTCTAGGGTCAAAGTCAAAATTGATAAGAATAAGTAACAGTCAAGAGGTACGTGATTTCTAATTAGCCCTCATTTCGTGATGAAACAACATGATTTAGGTATCGACAGATTCATCTACCCAGCGCCTACAAACCCCAATTACCCAAATACTAAAATATCACGTTTTAGATGGTGCGATTTAAGCATATACATACACGGCTCGTTTACCCTTGATTAACCCATCAATTGTTAACCAATTTCAACGAGATTTGTTGCGTTGGATTCGTTTTAATCAATTACATACAGATCTAAGGGTTCTCAAACGAATCTAAGCCTTAATGACAAGTTCCCGTTTCAAACGTACCTTAACGAGTCGATCTACGAACACGGTTAAGCCTTGATGTTGTTTTGTTTCTCCACGACGATCTAGCACCAACGGGTTCGGGTTTCCACCTTCGGATCTTGGCTCAGGTTAAGGATGGTGTTTGTGTGTGTTTTTCAAGGTTTAAGCTATGGTGTAGAGATAGATAATAATGGAAAGGATTAGGGTTTAATGGGTATTTATACTCCCTTAAGCCCATGGACCTAAGGCTCATCTTTCCTTTTTGGTCCATATTTAATTCCATCTAATTAGCCTATTCCACCTATCCTTAATCTTTTATTATTTCTCTACTAATCTAAGTAAACTTTTCCATCATAAACAAATAATATCTAATATTATTCTTAGAAATTTCAGGATGTTACAAGAGTTGAGTAAGTCAGTTGCTTGTTATAAGGACTGAACTTGTGTTTATAGAATATGTAGTCTCTCCCATATTGTTTCTCCATTCGTATGGACAGAGAAACAATAGTATATGTTTAACGTTAAACAAAAAGATAATTATTTATAAGATTTCTAATGTTTTTTAACACTTGATTTTTACTTAAACTATTGAACTTTATATGCATTTATATTTATCTCCTACTTATATGAGAACCAAAATTAAGCATAATTATTCAACTTTTAAAACATTGATAATTTTTCTACATGACATTATTATATAAAAAAACAAGACCATAAAATCAAGCATTTAAAAAAAACTACATAAGTATTTTCTTTTCTAAAAAAACAAACTACTTTTATTTTGCTATACTATTTTTTTAAAGAAAAAATAATGATTTTCTTTATACCTAGGTGTGTTGTGTGTATAATAAGTGTGATTATAGTCATGCTTAATTATGAATATATGTTGTGTAATTACCATAGAAGGTATGTAATTATCTTTCTTTATGCGTAATTATGTGCATGCAAAATTGCAACATATATTGCGTGATTACGTACGTGTCAAAATGGGTTGGTGTTATTTTTCAAACGGGTTAGAATTAGGTGGTGTTATTTTCCAACTGATCAGAATAGGTTGATATGGCACGCACAACCCGACGTTAGTAGGCGCGTCAGGCTCGCTATGCGCGTCAACCAACATTGGAACGAACACAAACCCACATCTGTCGCATAAAGCAATATCAAACTTGTAATCAATGTCGATACACATGTAACGAAGGCACATCGGCCACATAGTTGTTACCGGTACGAGCGTAACTTGACGACCATAAACGCATAATGCATCATCAGATGCGTAACCAGATTCGGTACCTGGGTAACCCGCGCTTGAACGCATGAAATTTAACGTCGCCACGTGTGTAACCCGACATCTGACTCGTAACCGATGTCGGTACGCATGCAAATCGACATCGAACGCTTAACCGGTGTAGGTGTAACCTGACGATGTTAAAAACCTTGCCAGAACCCGGTTGTCGGTCGTAAATCGTATTCGTGTAACATGCGAATTTTTTAAAATTACTAAGTATAGCATTACTATACTCAAATTATCAATCAATCAATCAATCAATCATACCCAGTTAAGTCCCACCAACAGCAAAGCTATAAGTAGGGTCTGGGAAGGGTGGGATGTAGGCACACCGTACCTTTATCCAACGGGATAAAGAGGTGGCTTCCAGAGAGACCCTCAGCTCTGAAGTACATATGTATGAGGCAATATAAAGTAAATGAAATAGTAATAATAATAATAGTAGTAGTAGTAATAGTAATATTGATACAAATGAATATTAATATTAATAAAAACAATAATAGTAATATTAGAATAATAATAATAATAATACTATATGGTGTGAGACCAAAATAAAAGAGAACAAAATTCTCGTTTTTATGGTGTAGTTTCTTTTTTTAAATATTAACGTATGAAATAGTTATGATCTTTTAAAAATCGTAAGGGTTAGTTGGTTTTACTTGAGTGGCCAAAAATGTAATTATTGTTTATATAGTAAAAGTTGATAAGAATTGAGAGGCCAAGATGTAAGTATTAATAGAAAGACATCTTTACCCTTAAAAAGAAATTAAGACATGCATTAAGACTTGTAAACTTAGCAATGTTTGTTGGACCTCTTAACTTTTAAGAGGTCCTTCACTCCCTCTTTATATATAGTAGATATATATATATATATATATATATATATATATATATATATATATATTAATTTAATATAAAGAATTTTATTTTATATTTTTTTAAGTATTTATACAACAGGTGTCAATTTCCACACCATAAACCAACATTAGACCTAGTTCTTTTTGAGGCATAGGGTGAATCAAACAATATAAATCTCAAACTGGTCGATTGGCTTATTTGATTCGGTTTAACTAATCCGTCCAGTTTAAACATACAAATATCCTTTTCATTGAAGCAACAAAGTACCGTTGATCATGTATAGAAAAATAATAAATAATAGTAAGAGCAGAATATATGTGAGGTCTTGTTAAACCTAGATATAATTAAGAAACCAAACATCATATTTAGAAATGACACTCACTCCTATGCATAAACTAAACCACAGTTTCACATTGTTAAATAACCTATTCTCATCGGACAACCGCAATCAAACAGTCATAAGAAATGCATATTAATTCCCAGAACAAGCATCTTTAGAAGTTACCCAAGTTTCCTAAAATTTGAGAAATCATTAGCAGAATCGCCTACAACAACTTACTAAGCTGGTTCCATCCCCATGATCAAAGCATACAACATCCTATTCACTTCCACATCATCATAGGGTTTAAAAGACTCATGAGGAAGTCTCAGATACTTAATTTGTTGTGAGCATATTTTCCCTAAGTCCCCTGTTAGATCAAGGCCCATGCACCCACGCAAATCAAGCGATTCAAGGTGATAACAACCATCCAGAATCGCCTCCAACCCAATGTTTTGTATGCAGTTACCAACGAGTTCAAGGTGAGTCAACTGAGGTAGGTTTTCCGCAATTGCTAAGGAAATCTCATTCTGAACATCCACATCGTCCCTAACTAATTTGAATCTAAATCCCTCTTCGTTCAGTTTCAGTGTCTTTAGCAGGGGGCAATAACGCCCAACATCTTCAATATTCACTTCCTTGACCATTGTTCTTACAAGGCTGAGTTCTTCCAGTGATGATAATTTCTTGAAAGCTTCAGTACTAGTGATACCATCTATATTAGAAATATAGTATACGAGTTCTAAACGTCTAAGCTGACTTGATCTGTGAACAGAAGGGAAACAGAAACACATCAGATATTTTATTAAAATATTTTCTAACAAAAAGTGTTAGCAGATCCGGTCCCATATGGTAATTATCAGTCTTAAGACCTGATACTACTAACAAACCCTAGATTATACATATGAATAAAAAATTAGTCCACATGTCAACTATTACACAAACATTCAAGTTACATTAAAATACCAAAACACTCTCTAACTAATAAAACAAGTTTGGAAAAAGTTGCAAGACATATTTTCTAAAAAAGAAACAATTTTTATCAACCATAATAGTATAAATATTTGAGATTTCGTTACATTTTGCTTATAGAAAAACTGTAAATGAAAAGTTTTATATTGTAAGATGTTAACAAATCCATGTGATTGCATACCTATCAGCAACATACTGAAGAAGCTTGTCATGGCAAAAACCAATGAGGGTTAAGTCGACCAACTGGCCTTGGCTTCTATCGACAACATGCTTACACATCTGCAAACATTTTCTCACATCTCTAAATTTAGCGGAAAATTTGTTCAAACAAACGACCCTCCACAGAGCAGGGTCTTTGTAGATTTCATGCCAGGCTGTGCATACTTTTTGGGCGTTATGAAGTATGTCATCCACACCAATCCTTTGGAGTATGTTCACCATTATGTCAGATGGAAGCTCCAACCAGTTTCTTGCTGTTTTTTTATCTTGCCGTGGTTGTTTGGAATATTTCCGAACCTCGGCCTTCAACTTCTTGCTTTTTTGTCCATTGGATTTTGATTTTGATGTCATCGTTACTTCAAAATTCACAAAGCAAATCAAACATGTAAAACCAACCGATTATGTTATAATAACACTTTCTTATCAGATTTATAATCAAACGCCTTAGTTCAGGAACCTCAAGTTCAAAAGCAAGACAAGTACATGTGTTTGGCATAGAAATAAACCTCAAATCGATTTTATAACATTAAATATCACAATCTATCCAAATAAACACTTTTCATGAACCTCAATTCAATCACCCTAACGTACAATTTGCAGCAACAAAAGAACACGTAGTTTATAGCAGAGTAATGGACCGAATCAAGGGTCAATAATCAATATAAGGCAAAAATATATCTTGATACGTATAAATCACAAATTTTTTAATCAACCTAAGTCCAGTCAGTCTTAACAATTTTCAGGCAACATGTGTTCGGCAAAATATATCAGAACTTGCAAATCAATGAAAAGCGTTTATAAATTCGTGAAGTGTGTAGGAAAAAAGGTACGTATCAGAATCCGTATAAATCACAATATTTTAAACAACAAGACAAGAACATAGAACTATAGCCAGCAATGGATACATGAAATTAAGTGAGTATATAAACTAACAGATCCGATCCTAGAAGTTCGAAAATCAAACAAAAGTCTGTCAATTCAATCAGACTAACAATTTGCAAGAAACACAAAAACAAGAACATGTTTAAAAATCACAACAATTTTAAATCAATGAAAAACATGTATAAATTTGTGAAGTGTCGTTTATCAATATAGAGCAAAAGATATCAGAATTTATAAACTCATGAAGTAATTTGGGAAATGAAAGATAAACGCACATTACGGTGAACAAGATGAGGTTTCTGAATTCCGATAAGCCGAGGCAGGTGTACAAATGGTACGAACAAATTAGGGTTTTTATGGATGGAGGTGGCCGACTCTTGTATGGTTATACCTGCCCAGATATTTTTTATTTATTTATTTTGAGAAATGAAAGTTATGTTATATCGAGATTTTTTGACCTTAATAGATATTAGCCTTAAACTTTACTTAAATAGCAATTTGAGAAATGAAGGTTTTAATCGACTAGCAGTTCTTCATATTATCGACCAGGCCTACTTCATTGGCCGCCGTTTCCTTATCAGATTGGGGCTGTTGCTGCTGCTACTAGTTGGGCCAGAATCTGGGTCTTGAATTGTCTCGGGCTGCTCATTTCGGTCCAGCTGGGCTAGGTAAAATCAGCCTAGTTCTCGCAATCGATTGTATTTTCCCATGTGACAATAAACATGATACCTGGTTTCCGGGGATACACAACGTCCGCATTATTAGGATTAAACACACACACGAACTGAACACAAACACGAAAGCAATAACGAACACGAAGATTTAAGGTGGTTCTGTCTAAACTGACCTACGTCCACAGGTGGCAACTAGGTATTTCTTTTATTGAGTGACAAATAATTACAAGTACATAGAGTTGTTTAAATATCATGAATTGAACTAGGGTTTGCATCTTATCCAACAAGAAATCCAAACCGGGTCGGGCTTCGGTCCGGCCACCCTACACCCATTTGCACTTTGGACTTCAACTAATAAACCGGGCCAAACAAAAGGCCTACGAACCCAACAATCACCCACTCGGAGGCCTTGAGTACTCTCGTCTGCACTCCTGATCGTACTTCTGTAATCTAAACATCTTCTAGTTGCCACCGCCTTCTCATCAATTAACATGAAGGCCCGTTGAAGCTCCCCGGAGCTCCAACATGTCAGTCACGGCTAAAACTGCCCTGACCTGTTCTCTGTCCCTACCGGCTCCCGCTTAAACAAACTGCTGGATCCTGAGATACCCTGAGAACAAAATCTCTCCATATTCGGCAAGTAATCCAATGAAGAGACTTTTACAGCTGGAATACTGGTTTTCTTAATCCGCGATCGACTCGAAACTGTAACTGAAACACAACCTGTGCTCCCACTATCACGATGTCCCCCAACTGATTTAACCTTCCTAGCTTGTTCATCCTGAATCTTCACTTTGGCTCTGGGTTTGTTACTTGCAGAACGAACCTTCTTCTGCCCACGAGATTCTGTGAACCGGTCTTTTTCTTTCACCAAAACTGGATCAACTCCTTTCAGTGACATATCGACCATATACAACAAACCCATTTTCTTGCCACGAGCAACCACGAGATTCCCTTTGACTACTTTCCACTGCCTATTCTCTAACTTAACATCGTGCCCCTATTCATCCAAATGCCCAACTGAAATCAAACGTTTCTTCAAACTTAGAATAACCCTAACATCTTTCATAGTCCAAGAAGTACCGACTTAAGTGATTAAATCAACATCTCCCATACCCTTAACCTCTAGAATATCATCGTTCGCAAGTCGAACCTTTCCAAAATCACAAAACTTTATATTCTTAATCGTTTCACTACAGTGAGTGGCATGAAACGATGCACCAGAATGCATCACCCAAGCATCTATTGGGTTCCAATGGTGATCAGTCAACGGTTTAACTTTTAAACCCGGTTTAATAAAATTAGTTTCATAATTATTAATCACATTAATAACAGTATACGCAGCGGAATATAAAACGAGTAATCACCATATAATGGAACCGTACAGGATCCGGTTACAAACGATACGAGTACGAGTAATAATATACGATATATTGTTAACTACCGATGAGATAAATAATACCTCGGTTAATGAATAACCAGTTGAGACACCGAGAGTTAACGAGCAACGCTAGGTGACGATAACGAGATAACCCGGTTGCGGCGGTGGTGTTCAAACAACAGCCACAGAATAAGGGAAATAGTAGCAGACGGTGGCGTGTAACGACAACGATGCTAGACGGCTCCCTTTAAATATAGTTGATTCTCTTTTGTCCGTGAGCAGAACCAAAACAAAGATGGGGCCGGCTACTGTGTTGGATTGATTAATTCCAATTGTGAATTGTATGAATATTATAATATATATAATAATACCCTTAAATTCCTCTCCAAGTAATCATATGTATAGCATAATATTACGTATGATTATTATTATTACTTGGATAACAATTTAGATTATTATTATAAATATAACACTACAAAACAATAACCGGGCCTCAAGCCCGTATTAGTTTATTTATCCAATAAATAAACTCTATCATATTATTCGTCACTACCGGTTAACCAAATTAAGCGGATTTTGCTCGTTACCCAAGGTGTAACTCTCACGGGTCGTAACTTGGTCGGCCGCGTTAAATTAACCGAATCAGTCCATAATTTCCAACAGTCTCCCACTTGGACGGTTTCAGGTTAAGTTCCCTAACACTTACAGCCAACGATGCTCTAGCTACACATGGCTGCCTCCAACAAGTTATGACACTTTAAATTCATTAACCAAAAGATCTTGGAATACACTATTGCAAGATAATGAAATTATAGTAATCGTTGTCATCTATCCTTTCCGTATAAGACACCAATTGAACAATGAGACATGGATCAGATCAATCTCATATGGCGTTCAATCATTATCGTTTTCGTTCTCGATTCAAAGTGGTCCAATCAAACACACAGTAAGTTTGGGTGAGGCCTCACACTTTACCAGTTTGAATCAACGAAGGCGCCAAGATGTCTAACTGTCACATATCATGTAAGAGTACAGAATCCCATCTTGATTACATACAACTCCCACTGAACTTCAGAATACTCCCAACCAATGCCTTTATGACTGGCAGTTGCGCGACAGCGGTTGACACTGATCAAAGAATACCTTCAGTAAACGAAAGTTCTAATATGTACCTCAGGTCTAAGGATACTAAATGAGCATACCAATATCAAATGCATCTTATGACTAAGATCCATGAAGATGACTTGATGCGAGTTACATCCAACGTCATTCATAATGAGGTCTGTGAGTTTGGAAGTCAACCCTTTGAGTTCAAAGTCAGAATAGTCTTAATTCAGAATCGCTCCCACGAGTCTGACCGACTACGGATAATTTAGAATACAATATTCATGGATTAAACGTATTAAAATGAACACAGTTATTTTGTATTTAACCATTAAATCAAAAGTGAACTCAAAAGTATAACTGTTTATATGTTCATACATCCAAGTACTAAATCAAAACAAATTACTAGCCAATCTAAGACCGATAGCATCCCTGTGATGGTCATGCTTGTCCTGAGTCATCGTCTTAGTGAACGGGTCTGCTAGGTTTTGATCTGTGTCTACTTTGCTTATTGTGATGTCACCTCGTTCCAGTATCTCCCGTATGAGGTGGAACTTCCTTAGAATGTGCTTGGCTCTGTGATGAGATCTGTGCTCTTTGGCCTGAGCAATAGCACCTGTGTTATCACAGAACACCTCGATTGGTTTGCGAATACTCGGAACCACATCGAGATCGGTGATGAACTTCTTCATTCAAGCAGCCTCTTTAGCAGCATCCGATGCAGCTATATATTCGGATTCGGTGGTAGAATCCGCCACTACACTCTGCTTGGAGCTCTTCCAATAAATAGCTCCTCCATTGAGAGTGAAAACGAAACCTGACTGTGAGTCTCGCTCAATCTGGAAGCTAGCATCAGTGTAACACTTTACAGTAAGCTCCTCTTCCACTCCCCCAAACACCAAGAACATATCTTTGGTCATATTCAAGTACCTTAGAATGTTCTTCATAGCAGTCCAATGGGCAATGCCAGCACTATGTTGAAAACGACTGGTCATGCTCAAGGCATACGAGACATCTGGTCTAGTACATAACATAGCATACATGATAGAGCCAACCGCAGAAGCATATGGAATTTCTTGCATATGCTTAGATTCAATGTCCGTTGCCGGAGATTGCAATTTACTCAAAACGGTTCCTTTAGTCATTGGAACAGCTCCTTTCTTGGAGTTTTCCATTGAGAAGCGTGCCATTACTTTGTCTATGTAAGTACTTTGACTAAGCCCTAGAATCCGCTTAGATCTATCTCTATAGATCTTTATTCCAAGAATATAAGCGGCTTCTCCAAGATCTTTCATTGCAAAACAAGATTCCAACCAGTGCTTAACTTCCTTAAGCATAGGAATGTTGTTTCCAATGATCAGTATACAAGATGATGAATGATATAGTGCTCCCACTAGCCTTTCTGTAAACACAAGGCTCATCTTCATTTTTGACAAAACCAAACTCTTTGATTTTCTTATCAAAGTGAAGATTCCAGCTTCGAGATGCTTGCTTAAGTCTATAAATGGACTTATTCAATTTGCAAACCCTATTAGGATATTTTGGATCGACAAAACCTTCAGGCTGAACCATACAGACATCTTCAGAAAGATGTCCATTAAGGAAAGCAGTTTTGACATCCATTTGCCATATCTCATAGTCATAATATGCAGCAATGGCAACTAATATCCTTATTGACTTAGTCATAGCAACGGGAGAGAAGGTTTCATCATAGTCAACACCTTGAGTTTGAGTAAAACCTTTCGCGACTAGCCGTGCCTTATAGGTTTGTACATTTCCATGCATGTCGGTTTTTCTCTTGAAAATCCATTTGCTCCCTACTGCCCGACTATCGGGGGGTAGCTCAACCAAGTTCCAAACTTGGTTATCCTGCATGGATTGCATCTCGGCATTCATGGCATCATTTCTCGGATTCTGGATCCAAGATAGCAACTTTGTAATTAGTAGGCTCTTCGCCAGACTCGGCTACTAATAAGACTTCGGGACAATCTAGATGCCATAAGTATCTAGAATTTGGTACGGGAGTCCTACTACTTCTGCGAACGCTCGTGTTCACATTTGATGTGTCAGCAACAACAACTTGTTGATCAGACACTCCAACTTCCTCAGCGGTTGTTTGTGGTTCTTGAATTTCTTCAAGATCGACAATGTTATCTCCAGTTCCTCGATCGAGAAATTTCTCCTCAAGGAAGTGGCCTTTCCTCTTGATAGAAATCGTATTTGTATCAGGATGAAAGAAGTAATAACCACTTTGGTTATAGTATCCGACGAAAACAACTTTTATGCCGCGGGGATCAAGTTTGTCATCAGACTCACTTGAGATGTAAGCATCACATCCCCATACTCTAAGGTAAGACAATTTGGGCTTCTTTCCATATGGGGTTTTGTCTATCTTCTTAGTTGGAGCTACATTGACAATGCGGGCGGCAGTCATAAGGGCGTAACCCCAAAAAGAGTGAGACAAGTTAGTTCTACACATCATCGATCGAACCATGTTTAGCAAAGTTCGATTTCTCCTCTCGCTCACGCCATTATGTTGGGGTGTGCCAGATGGAGTGAGCTGTGAAAAAATTCCATGCTCTTTTAGATGAGTGATGAACTATGAGCTGAGATACTCTCCACCTCAATCTGATCGAAGCATTTTAATGGTTTTACCAAGTTGTTTTTCCACATCGTTTTGAAACTCTTTGAACCTTTCAAAAGTTTCGTGCTTGTGTTTCATAAGATACACATAAGCGTATCGACTATAATCGTCGATAAAGGAAACGAAGTATCTTTCATGGTTTCTAGTCATGGTTCTGAAAGGTCCACATACATCAGAATGTATGAGTCCTAACAGATCACTTGCTCGTTCACTTTTATGAGTGAATGAGTCTTTAGCGAGTTTTCCAGCTAAGCAAGATTCACAATCATCAAACGAGTCCGGTCCTGTGGATTCAATAATCCCTTCGGATTGGAGTCTTTTAACTCTTGCCTTGCTTATGTGGCCAAGTCGGAAATGCCATAGAAAAGTATCATTGATGCTAGTCTTGATACGTTTTGAAAGATGATATACATTATTATTTGGTTGAACATCAATCTCATAAATACCATTTCGAGGTTTAGCCTCAAAATAAAAGATATCGTTTAAGTAAGCAGAAATAGCCATGCCATAAAAAACGTACTTAAAACTTTGTTCAATCAACAATGAAAATGAAATGATGTTCCAGGAGCATACAAACAATTATTCAAAGGAAAAACTAGGCCAGATGGACAAGTAAAATAAAAAACTCCAGTTGCCAGAACTGGTACTCCCTTCCCATCTCCAACGATGAGTTCCATGCTGCCTTTATTCAGTTTCTTCCACTTCTCAGGCTCCTGCAAGACATTAACAATGTGGAAACCACATCCGGTATCAAATACCCATGTGTTGCTAGAGACAGTGAAAAGTTCAATAACGTATATGGAAATACCTCGAGAAGTGCCTTCACCATAGGCCTTCTTCTTTGCTATCTCAGCTAGATGCTCGGGGCAGTTACGCATCCAGTGCCCCATCTTGTTGCACTTGTAGCACTGGCGCTCCTCAGGAGGCGGCGACGGTGCCTTTGCAACATTCCTGTTAGTGTTGGTGGCATGCTTGGCAGCAACAGTAACCTTCTTCTTGCCTTTACCGTTATAACCCCGGTTCTTGAGTTTAGGCTTCTTGACACCAGCAGATCGGATCATCAGAACTTGATCGGTCCTTGAAGGAATGTTCATCTCAGCCGTTTTGAGCATGTTGTGCAGCTCCGGCACTGTCTTTACCCAGCCGTTCATGTTGAAATTCATTACGAACTGGTCGTAAGAGCTGGAGAGAGAGTTGAGGATGAAATCAGCTGCCATCTCATCAGGCAGGGGATAATCAAGTTTCTTAAGCTGATCGATGTGCCCCTTCATCTTAAGAACATGCGCACTGACGGGAGACCCTTCTGCCATCTTGCAACTAATGAGTTGTTTCAAGGTATCGAACCGTTCTTGACGGGCTTGTTTCTGGAACATGCCCTTAAGTTGATCCAGCATCTCATAGGCACCAAAGTCTTCTAAGCCCTTAGCGAGCTCAGAAGTCATGGTGGCTAGCATAATACAGGAGACATCAGCCGAGTCATCCCTATGCTTGTCAAGAGCTTTTCGAGCAGCGGCTGTGTTGTTTTCAGGCTCGGCTGGAACAGGTCCATCGAGAATATATAGGCGCTTTGCCATGGTGAGAACAAGTCTCAAGTTGCGGTTCCATTCGATGAAGTTGATATCGTTTAGTTTATCCTTCTCAAGGATAGACTTAAGGGCGTAGGGTGAGTTTTCGTTTGATGACATCTGATTAAAAAAGCAAAAGTAAATTAATTAGTATTTTCGATGTTATAATCCTATTATTAATTACCCAATTAACATTAACAAAATAGGGATTTGAGAATCTGGATTCCAATTAGTAATGACAGTTGTAGCACACAACATTAGTAAGTGGTTAGGCAGATTGACAGCGATTGCCAATTGTGAATAGAGCACAACTCTCGGTTATGAAGCCTATTAAGACAACAATTGCCTAAGTAGATACGTTTAGCCTCATCTATGCCCACCTTAGTCTTTAGACAGCTGTAGCACGTAACAGAAGAGTAAAGTAATAGTCGCCCTAGTACAGAAACGTGTGAAAAGGGTCGGATGTGTCAACGAAACCCTTTCACCTTGAAGAGATAGGCTAGAAAACAAGTGCGGTGCTGTAGCTCCAAACACTCAAAGTTTCGCAGAATGCCTCAAGTGTGGCTTATAGTAGGATGACATTAACTATTGATTTTAAAATTGGGATTAATTTTAGAATTTACCGAATAGATTTTACTGTATTAATCGGGACAACTTGATGAACCCTTTCATCTCTCAGGACACTCAGTTTTAAATAACCTATTAAAACTAAATTTGTCGCGATATGACTAACCAGTTTTAAGTTAATAGTTAAACTATTAAGTTATAAGGTTTTGGAAAATCAAATTTAGTTTAATTTTGCAAAAACTTTATTGGTTAATAAAAATTTATTTTAATATATTTGGTATTAGGTTGGTGGTATTATAACCTATTAAAATCAAGCAAGCAACCACAATAGCAAACAAGAATATGTAAATCTTAAATGGCCAAAAAGGTGATTGGTCTTGCTAGAGCCTATTAGCAAGACCAATCGGGTCAAGGGGTCACAACACAAACAACCACAAGGATGGACTCCGGGTGCATCCGGTCATCTTGGCTAACTCCCACTGACTTCAAGAACTCCACGAGCTCGTCCTCGGTTTTCCTTCGGGTCTTCTTCATTACAATATTATAAATACATATAATGAAAAACCAAACCCTATCTATTACAATTTTGAACCATCAAGGTGGCCAAAAACTATAAAATAAAAACGAAAAATAAATACAACTTTGAACCATCCATATGGCTAAAATCAAACAACCAATCACACAAGGTCGGGCCAGATTTACATATTCAATAAAAAAATAAAATTGAGCAATATTTTGGTCAAATAAAATAAATAAAAATTGACCAAACCAAGATTGCTCAAAAACATTATCTAGATCAAAAACTTCAACTAGCTTGAAGTTTATGATGTAGATCCGGTGAAAAGACCAGATTCGACTCGTATGTTATAACCAAGGCTCTGATACCACTGTTGGGTTCCAGTGGTGATCAGTCAACGGTTTAACTTTTAAACCCGGTTTAATAAAATTAGTTTCATAATTGTTAATCACATTAATAACAGTATACGCAGCAGAATATAAAACGAGTAATCACCATATAATGGAACCGTACAGGATCCGGTTACAAACGATACGAGTACGAGTAATAATATACAATATATTGTTAACTACCGATGAGATAAATAATACCTCGGTTAATGAATAACCAGTTGAGACACCGAGAGTTAACGAGCGACACTAGGTGACCATAACGAGATAACCCGGTTGCGGCGGTGGTGTTCAAAACAGCAGCCACAAAATAAGGGCAATAGTAGCAGACGGTGGCGTGTAACGGCAACGATTCTAGACGGCTCCCTTTAAACATAGTTGATTCTCTTTTGTGCGTGAGCAGAACCAAAACAAAGATGGGGCCGGCTACTGTGTTGGATTGATTAATTCCAATTGTGAATTGTATGAATATTATAATATATATAATAATACCCTTAAATTCCTCTCCAAGTAATCATATGTATAGCATAATATTACGTATGATTATTATTATTACTTGGATAACAATTTAGATTATTATTATAAATATAATACTACAAAACAATAACGGGGCCTCAAGCCCGTATTAGTTTATTTATCCAATAAATAAACTCTATCATATTATTCGTCACTATCAGTTAACCAAATTAAGCGGATTTTGCTCGTTACCCAACGTGTAACTCTCACGGGTCGTAACTTGGTCGGCCGCGTTAAATTAACCGAACCAGTCCATAATTTTCAACAGCATCAACGTTACCCTCAACACTAAGAACTAAACACTCATCATCTGGGCATTCTTCTGCAGTGTTGACTTCTTTCTTTTCATTCTTATCATTCAGACACTGATTCCTAAGTGTCCATTCTCTTTACAACCTCAGCATTCAATACCTTTACGAGTCTTAGACTGACTCCTCTTCCTGCTCCCACTGCCTCGTTGTTTTCCCCTACCTCTACCTTCTGTGACTAATATATTACTTAATGATTCACCTGAATCCCGAATCCCATATCAGAATCAAATCCCGAATCCCATCAAAAGTAATTTTATGGACGAACTACAAACCGCAGTCATTGTTTGCGACCAACTGTCGGGCAAGGAGGATATCAACAAAATACCTTGAACTTCATCATCAAGTTTAATGCTGACTGACACTAAGCGAGAGAGATTTGAGTTAAGATTATTAATATGCGTTGTAACTAACCCACCCTCTTTCATTCGAGTTGTCACTAGCTGTATGATAAGATAGACCTTATTCGCTGCCGAAGGCTTCTCATACATGTTGGATAGTGCCTCCATCATACCACGGGCTGTGGTTTCTTTTATGACGTAAACGCCACATCTTCCGACAACGACAAAGTAATACAAGCCCTAGATCTCTTGTCTAACTTCTTCCAATATGCTTCTGACAACTTTTCTGGTTTTTCATCCTCAAACACTACATCCAAGTATTTCTGACAAAGTAGCGCTTCAATTTGCATCTTCCACCAACCAAATTTCTATCCATCAAACTTCTGTATCGAAACCTTTCCGTCTTCTGCCATAACAATGAATAAACAAAAACCTGGATAAAAACAGAGACAGGCACAACAATGACACGGGCCTGAACTTAACGGCTGTTCTGCTAAACTCTGTTAAACAATCAACCTATTTAAACGCAACGGAATAACGAACTGAAAATCAGAAGCAAAAACTTTAAACGGAAACAATAAAACCTGACAAACGCGGTTGGCACTGGTTTTCGGTTTCGTTAAATTGTTTCTTCTAATATGACGACTGTTCTTGAAAACTAGGATCTTGATTGGCTCGTTCTTAACTCAACCTTTGCTAAATAGAAACTTATGAAACCCCACAAGATTTTTCAGCTACCCAAAACAAGTTGAAAAAAAAGACATGGTTCTTGCGAACCCTACTGCCGGCTAACTAATAACAACAACCTTTTATGAGCGGTGATGAGATCTAGAGGCTGGTCTTCCTCTTCAGTTTGTCGACTAAAATCTGCCCGAAAAAATACACGGCTGAGACTGAACGTTGACGTGCTGATCAACGATTGTTCTAGTGGCGGTCAAACGGTGGTGATGCGATGCTCGACTGGTCGTGTTCTTCGTGTGATCCGAACCTAAGCTCTTGATACCACTTGTTAGGATTAAACATACACACGAACCGAACACGAACACGAAAGCAATAATGAACACGAGGATTTAACGTGATTCGGTTTAAACTGACCTACGTCCATGTGTGGCAAATTACAAGTACATAGAGTTGTTTAAATATAGATTGAACTAGGGTTTGCATCCTATCTAACAAGAAATCCAAACCGGCACTACAACAAAAAAGGGCTTTTTAGTACGCACAAAAGCTTCCTAAAGTGATATTTTATATGACCTTTCATTTAATAGGACCAACAAAAAAAGTGTTTCATGTAAAGGGGTCGTAATAAGTCTCAGAACTCAAAAAGCATCCTGATATCCCAAATAAGATTATGAAACCAATTTTATGGTCGTATAATATATCCATTAACAACCTAAAAGAGTCACAATAAAAACATATTATGACACTTTTTCAATGTTTTAACATGTGCTTACCTACCTTTAATCTTTTGATACACATATAGGCGTCCTTAAAAATTCATTTATAGGACCCTTATGATGTAACATTATAGTACCAAGAAAAGGGTCCTAATATCCCAAACAAGATTATAAAACTAAATTTTATGGTCGCATAATATGTACATGAACAACTTAAACGTCCTAAAAAAACATATTATGACACTTTTACAATGTTCTAACGTTTAATAGGACAAAAATTTGAAGTCCTGACATATCATATTATACAACCCTTTTTTAAATGTCCACACACAGTTTTACGATACGGTTATGGACATATAAATATTGAAAGAAATAAAACTTCATTATATTAAATAAGCTTGTTTATAACGAAAATCACTAAACATAAATAAGTTATAACATTATCCAACAACATTCAACAAAAAAATTAAAAGCAATAAAAGAAACAATTAGCAACATAAAATCCCGAGTCATCATGCGTCCTCAATCCTCACGGAGTACCTACATATATCAATTTCAGTTTGGGTGCAATATAAATTTCAATATTTCCATGTGTCCGTATCCAGGGTTGATAATTTGTAGTCTTCAAATTTTGCATTAGGTTGAATCGACCTCATGGTTGCAACACTACACAAAACCAATGCTACAAGTACCTGGTGTTGCTTTTGGACAAGGGGTAGGGTAGTAGCTGTAAATATAGCATATTGTAGCAACTAATAACTTAAATCCGCCTCAATTATACCTTCAAGTATAAGACAACAAAAAAATAACACTTTGATATTAAAAGTGAACACCAAAAAATTAAACCAGCTTTTATAACTGAACCGGACCCATAAAACTGATCCCCCCCTTTTTTTTTTCTATTGGTCCATCTTAATTATCCCCTGTTACAATTTCAGATTGTGTTTTAAACTTTTGATTCAAGCGGCCAAAATTTAACTTATTAGCCAAGAGGGTCGATAAAAACATTTTAGCCAAATGGTTCGATTAAAATATTTTAGCCAAGCGACCGGAAAAAACTTTTGTTTGTCAAATGTTTGGTCCAAATTTATTTGTATTCTTTTCTAAGAGAGACTTACAGTTTATAACTAACCATTATATAGAGAGCGGTATGCATTCTAATAAACTTCAAAATACAATGATATTAGAAGATGGTAATGATAGTGTAAACTTCAACTGAGAAAACTTGCAGCACTACAAGAATGGAAGTAAGAAATATCCTATTGTGATTCATGTGCTTGCCTCTATCAGTTTTCTCCCACCAAGTCAACCTGTTTTTGGTGAATATTATAGTTAAGTTTTAAGACAAATGGCATGTATGTAACCACCCATGCTTAAATAAAGGAACACAAACTCTTATTGGGAGAAACATTAATGAATTAAAACATTCAAAATACATCAGAAATGCAAATCAAGCAAAGTATACAAAACATATAGAATTCTGTAACTTTGGGCCAAGTTTTACAAAACCATATGAATGTATGCGTGTAAATTTTGTAAAAAAAGGTAAGTGGCTATTTTACTGTTATTGCTAAAGAAAAAATAGAATGTGTGGCTGTCAAAAGACTATTACACGTTCTATTCGACTAAATGTAAGACCCCGAAATCCGAGAGCCCTACAGTTGGTAATCATTCCAAACAGTTAAATATATAAAGGTTAATCTAGTTTCATAAAATTCAAAATTTCATTACAGAGTATTCTTGCAGCCGAAAATTTACACAACATCACTAACTAGACCGCTAACGACTAGTTAACTGTACAAGCCGTTCCGACTCGATTAAACCGACTCGGAACTCCATACACTACCAAATTCATCCACCTCAGCCTCTAAACCTTAAATTTCATAATATTATCTTCTCATAACTGAAATGGGCTAACGGTTTATAAACTATGCTCGTCTTGCGTTAATTGTGTCGAATTCGCGCGTTAACGAATCGTTTAGCCAACCACTATCCAAACCATACCCATTTTGACAAAAATTGGTATTATTACAGCCTAGTCATCAGTTTTAACCACCCAAGTTAATGGGGTTTGAAATCTCATCATTTTCCACCTTGATTGTCAATTAACCGATTTTACATACCCTTACGCACCGATTAAGGAATCACCAACCAAATCAGCCCCTATAACCAAAAAAATAATTTTATTACTGCCCTTACACTAAAATAAGACACAACAAACTAATCGGGTTGGCAATTACTTCAAATAACGCCCCAATTGCAAGAATTATGATTTTAAACCCGACAAAACACTAATTTTCTTTTCTTTTTTACAATTGACCTAACAAAACAGCTCCAAATTCCATGAAATTTTAGTATGATATACTAGACATACCTGAGAAACTTTTGGCACCAAAAGCCCTAAATTTTGACCTCGGGAAATGGGTCAACTGAAAGATATCTGGTTATGGCCCTAGGTTGAAAAACCGAAGCAATCGATCATCAAGGAGGCCACATATGAATGAAAAGAGATTATGGGAGATTATTACACACCTTATTCGACCTCTAGGGGTTTGGAACTGAATTTTTGAAGCCAAAAACAAAAGGGATGGGGCTGTTTCTCTATTCCGATCGGAATTTAGGGTGGCTTGTGATATAATATCAAGAAGTTGCAATTCAGCCCCTACACCTTGGAATCCGATCCTTTTCGCTCCCAAACTAGAATATAACACTTCTTAGACATTCCATGGGTCCCTGAGTCCTCCCGCGAAACCCGAGAAATTAATTTACAATTGCACACTCGCGTCCTTCGGTTTACGAGAATTTTTGGAATGTTACACTAAAATATGTATCAACTGCGTATTCCAGTTTCAGATTGACAATTTGACTTTAACCAAACTAACAAATTCACAGTTTGACTATGAAAAACTTAACAGTTTGACTTTAACAGTGTATTACAATAACACCACAATGGTTAAAAGTCATGTAAAGGTTAAAATTATAAGACCCAAGTGTCAAGTGTCATATTAAGTTATGTTATAATAAAACTCTAGCAAATAAGCGTCCTATAAAACATATGTTTTATGACTACAATATCAAGTGTCCTATTAGGGTGTATTATAATAACACCACAATGATTAAGCATCACATAAATGTTAAAGTTGTAAGACTCAAGTGCCAAGTGTCCTATTAAGTTATGTTATAATAAAACTCTAGCGAATAAGCGTCATATAAAACAGATGTTTTATGACTCAAGTATCAAATGTCCTGTTATGGTGTATTATAATGACACCACAATGATTAAGCGTCTTATAAAGGGTAAAGTTATAAGACCATAGTGTAAAATGTCCTATTAAGTTACCTTCTTATATGACATCGACTAGAAAATGGTCCTATAACACCGAACATTTATGACTTAACTACAAGATGTCCTATTAACTTATGTTATAATAAGACCTCCGGTGATCAAGTGTCCTATTACATTCTTACATAATGGGACACCAACAACTACATGTTTTATAGCTAGGTTACTTTATTAAGATTTAGATTTTAAGTGTTTTATTAAATTATATGATAATACGACCCCAAAGAATCATTCGTCACTACTAGAAAAAAAGACCTTTAATGACGTGCAATGTGTGTCATCAAAGGGTATATATGACACGCATTTGCGTGTCGTTGAAGCCCTTGTCATAAATTAACATGACATGAATTTGTGTGTCATCTTTCATGACACGCGGTTATGACACACCTTTATGACACGCAGTTATGACATACACTTACGACGTGCAATTTTGCGTGTCATGGTTTAAGGTGTTTTAAAAAATATATTTTTTTTGTAAAATTACTAATTTTCATATTAAATGACAATTAAATTCTGATAAAACAATATAAAATACATATATAATAATAAAAAAAATTCATTTCATAATGTAGATATTACAAGTCAAATATACTAATAAATATTACAAAGTTAACAAAAATAGTACTTGTTGATACAAAATACCATCGGAAAATAAAGGTTACCCCCAAACTCAACAATTCTTCGTGAATAGCATCGATATCAGCTTCTATGTATTCATCTTTGCTTCTCTCGTTGCACGCTGCAAACAATATTAAACATAGTAAAAACTATCAGCATTTTATACTATGACGATTATACCCTCATATCAATAAGAAACCGAGGAATTGGATTAAACTCACTTTTAACTCTTAAGTCCATTATGTATGGGAGACTCTTACTTTTGACGAGATCATTTACTCTGCAGAATTATCCAAAATCATATATTCATAAGCCAAAGAACATGAATTAAGAACACAAATACAAACACAAACACAATAACAATAACAATAAATAATACCTCAAGTAACTCTGTTGATATAAGGACCACAAAAGTAGTACCATCTCCTACTTATCTATCCTTAGCCAAATCAACAAGAACCTATATACTCACATAAGTTAAAAGAAAATTAATAATTATGATTTATTATAAACTAGTGTTTTGATATAAGGACCACAAAAATAGTACCATCTCCTACTTCTCTATCTTGAAGCTCAGCCAAATCAACAAGAACATATATACTCACATAAGCTACAAGAAAATTAATAATTATAATTTATTATAAAATAATTTATTATGAACTAGTGTTTCCCAATGCGCTGTTGTGGTTTGGTTGTTCCATTGGTTTTGTATAGCATTGGCTTAGTTAGTTTGTTTTGCTAAGCAGTAACAATGATGCTTTGATCAGGTTGATCAATTTACATACTAGTCCATGCATGCTTTGTTAATTAATTTAGTAACCATCATGAGGTAGTTCATCAAGTTTAATTTCAGTTAATTAAATACATATATTAAAATGTTCCAACCAATTAAACATTCTAAAAAGTTTATTACACTTTGGTTGTGTCTCATAATAACTATGAAGAGTTATTCCATATGAGCTCATACTTTCCTATTAGTAATATAATTTAGATTAAAGGATTGGGTTTTCCAAACACAAAACTTATAAAAATAAAATTACAAATTTCAACAATACTAACCATTTGCTACAAGCTATCTCGAGCTTCAAGCATTACAGGTTGAGGTTGTAACTGTACCTGCATAAATGAAAAAAATTCAAGTTATCAAAAATATATTAATTATAAAAAAGAACATATATACGTTAGTGGCTAAACTTTATTTAATAAATGAAGAAATAGATAACAAAGCAGCATGATGAACTGGTTAAAATTCTCAAAGTTCATTTGTGAACCTTATCAAAAGATAGATTGGCAATAGTAAAAAATGTGTTTGTTTGCAAAAATGATTACTAGTCACATTAATACATTATGTTTCGAACCCATTAAAACATTAAACATACACAAACTTCTCATCTTTATAACACACACAGAGCCATATCCTCGTACAAAATAGGTGAGCCCAACAATAAAAACAATTAAACAAAACACTTGTTAACATATCCTCAATTTGTTAGCTAAGCCAAAAGATCATCAAAAATTGACCAACTCATATATAGATAGCATTAAAAAACACACACTGAACCTAAACAAGAGCTTCAAATAGAGGTGTTCAAAATCGGATATCCAAAGTTTTGGATATCCGAAACTTCAAATGGTGGATTTCACTGTCCAAAATCATATCCAATAATTTGGATATTCAAATTTCAGATATCCATGGCCATTTAGATATTGAAACGGATATCCAAATTGTAAAGGTAATAAAAGACAGGAAAACTAATCTTCACTCATTTAAGCTCAAATTTAGCCTAATATGGTGTAATTAATCAAAGAAAGCTAATGAACAACTAACAGATCCAATACTAGATTGACATACCACCAATTAATGAAATAATAGTTAAAATACAAGAAAACAGAACTATAATAAGCTAAAAAATTGTAAACAGTGAAACCCTAGTTTTGGAAGATGAATCTAATATTTGAAGATGAATCTAATATATCTTCCAAAACATACCTGTTGCCGACACATCGAGGAGCGAAATAAGTGGTTGTGGCCGGTGTTGTGCTTGGCGGCCAGAAGGGAACGAGAGAAGAGAGACGCAGGCATCTGGCTAAAGATAAGGAATTAGGGGAAAACGAAGAAGAAGATGAAGATTGATAAGAGGAGAGGAGACGATTGCATCAAGTGAAGTTTGCGAAGGAGGTTGCTGGTGATGGTGACCAGAGCTTAATGCGATGAAGTATCCTGTTAAATAACCTTTTAGGACACCGTTCCGTAGCTTATATCGTAAAAGGACCTCAAATGTTCATTTGTCATATTAAATAGATTTAAGGTCACTACTTTACAAGCGTCCCATACAAAAGGTCCTAAAAAGCTCTTTTTGTTGTAGTGCGGGCCGGGCTTCGGTCTGGCCACCCTACACCCGTCTACCCTTTGGACTTCAACTAATAAACCGGGCAAAAGAAGGCCTAAGAACCCAACATGCATTTCATGTTCGGCCCATTCCACTCTTTTGATTTCTTAAAATTAACGTCTTGATTTAAGATAGTTTTGTGTGTCGTATAACTTGTACGCCTTGGTACCCGGTTTAGTCATGAGGTGGATGTGGCCTCTCAATCGATTATCCAACCTTTTCAAATGGTTGTGTTGATTTTTGCACATGCAACACACCCATACAAGCAGAGATGCTCATGATTCAGTTTTGTTTTCTTGAATCTGTTGTATGAAGTTTTTCCTACCATAGTTCTTGTAGGAACCCTCATTGCCTTTAAGATGCTTATGATCATCTTGGCGAGAGTTTGGTTTCACCTCTCGACCACACCGTTTGTTTTGGCGAATAGGGTGCGTTGCAACTAGAAGTCTTGCCATGCATTCTTCTTCACGGAACTGATTTAGTTCGTCTAAGGTTAACTATCACCCCTATTGGTTTTAGGGTTTTGATTAGACACTTGGTATCTTTTTTATCATCACTTGAATTGTTTAATCATCCAAGAAGCTTCGTTTTTTTCCCTTCGAGGAATACGGGGCCAATCTCCCTACTCGATTTTGGGGAAAATGCGTCTTAACGACAACTCACATCATAAATCGGCTTCATCCGATGTCATTGATGGAAAAACACCATATGAGTTGCTATACAATAAAAGCCCTAGTTATGAACATTTGTGGGTACTTGGATGTCTCACTTATTATCCTAGAACGAAGACAAAAGGGGACAAGTTTGAAATGAGGGGGAGACCGGGAATATTTTCCAGCATTCCCGCTTACTTGATCTTGATGTGTATTGTGTACAAGTATTCGACGTGCATCTCATCCTGCCACGCATCATGATGCGAGAATTTAGTGGATTGGTCAATCAGATCTTGATAGACTTCTCAGGTAGTCAGGTATAATGAGAATCTTGTGGTTTTCCCCTATGCGTTAAATTTTTGCTTTTGCTCATATCAATTTAGTTAAAATCACTATGGTGTCATTCACTTGATATCTCAAACTAGAAATTTATACTCTCTAATAAAAGGCTACATGTTTTGCCACTTATCACTCCTACATTAAACTTCACCTTTTTAACAAATATTTAATAGTAAAATAATAGTTACCATTTTTAGAATCTATGCTTCAAAATTTGTTAATTTAATATTTACTTCCTATTTTTTTCCAAACATTTGATATTTATAATTATCTTTTACTTTAAAATTGTTTTAAAGACTATTGTACAACGACTGTTATGTTTAACGGGTTTATTGTTTCTTGTATACTGAAAATTCGTTAAATATTGTATTTTCAAGAACTACTCATGTAGTATACAGGACTCAAACAAGTAGTATATAATTTTGTTTAATTGATGAGCTGATGACATAGCTCAAACTGGCAGCCGACAAACACAAACGTAATATACCGTATCCACAACAAAATAAATTTGGCACACTATTAATTATTATTGAATAAAAAAAATCAATGACAAAAACAATCGCAAAACAGTGAGTGAAACAAGTTCCATCACTAAATTTCTGTCAAGATCGAGTCACAATATAGATACTGAGTTCTTTTTGTTGCAAATACAGTCACTAATTAAAAAACACACAAAAAAAACCTAGGTTGCAATATGGACATGAATTTAGTGACCGAAATTATTCCGGTTACAAATACAATCACTAGTGCATAACAAAATAAAACTAAGTTTGATGCCAAAAATATTTTAATCAATTAACTAATTAAGTATCCAATTTTTTATTTTCTGAAGTACTTTTATATATATATATATATATATATATATATATATACTAGTTTGATCCTCCCGTGTTACGGTAGTTTATTTAAAAAAAAATTAATCGGTTTACTATTTTATGATGAATTATTTTATTTTTTAATGTAGTTCTGTTTTAATTCAATACATATATATTAGTTTGTTATTATATTTTTTAACGTTCGGGTTTTATCAGTTGAGATGTTTAGGGTTTTTAGATTTTTAATGAACAAACATAAACGAACACGAGCATATTGATTTTTTTAAATGTACAAACATGAACATAAATATTTGTCTAATGAAAAAAAGGGACGTTGATGTAGTTGACGATGGTGGGTAGTATTGGAAGTTAAAGGACGATGGAGATGATAGATCATCAACGGAGAACATGTAAAGCAGATAAATTAAATTAGGGTTTGATGATGAAAGTGTTTATCAATAAATGAGATCTTATAACCAATTTGAGGGCTATTAGTGTTTGGTAAGACCCATAACTTGTGAAAATTATTCTTTGATGATTAAGGGGTTATTTTACAAATAAATGAGATGTTATAACCCGTTTAAGGGTTATCCGGGTTTGGTGAGACACATGACCCGTGAAAACTATTGTTTGATTATTAACTAGTTTTAAAAATAAATGAGATGTTATAACCCATTTAAAGATTATCCAGTTTGGTAAGACCTATACCCGCGAATTCGGGTCAAATGCATGAGAAACATCCATTTATAAATCAAGCAATCTGGTGACTCTAGAGAGAGAATGACGGGAACAACCTGAGAGCGACACATATGATTTTATGGTAGACAATTATATAGATAGTTAGATTATAATTTACTGTAAAATATTCTATTTTATATTTCTTTTAAGTATTTATACAACATATTTCAAATTTCCACACCATAAACTAACATTAGACCTAGTTCTTTTTTAGGCATAGGGTGAATCAAACAATATAAGTCTCAAACTGGTCGACTGGCTTATTTGTTTCGGTTTAACTAATCCGTCTGGTTAAACATACAAATATCATTTTCATTGAAGAAACAAAGTACCGCTGATCATGTATAGGAAAATAATAAATAGTAGTAAGAGCAGAAAATATGTGAGGTTTTGTCAAACCTAGATATAATTAAGAAACCAAACTTCATATTTTGAAATGACACTCATATGATAAACTAAATTGCAGTTTCACATTGTTAAATAACCTATATTTGTAGGGCTGATATTCTAAATTAGTTTTAGGATTGTGTATGTACTTATATTTGTTGTTAGTCGGTGTATTACATACCTCAGTACGTTTATTTTGTAACCATATTTTGTAAACTTGTAGAAATGGGCACCATATTGTAACATTCTAATTATTATAATGTTAAATTATAATATTAAAGGAAGATTTCGTTAAGTTGTCGTGTGTTAAATAAATATTTTGATATTAAATAAAGAAAGTTACATTTAGTGATTTCGCGTTAATAAATAATTAATATCAAGTAAAGAAAGGATCATGGACTTAGATTAATTAAGGTGGGTTAAATGGTAATGGGCTTTAGGTCCATGGGCTTCAAGAGGTATAAATACCCTCTTAAACCATTCTAAAACCCTAACGCTCATTCCATCCTTTCCATAATTCTCTACACACACTCAAACACACACACCTTCCTTACTATACATAAACGGCCAAGAGAAAGAAGAAGATTCGAGGTCAAACGAACGTTGAACATTAATAGATCTTCAATATACAAGTTAGATCCAAGGTTTAAGATTCATAAACAAGCTAGCCGAAACCAAACGAACGCCTAAAGGTATCTTCTTGATCTTAAAGTTTATGTTTTAATGTTTTAATAAATGATTAGCTTTGAAACTTGAAACGAGAGAGATCAGATATAAACGAACATTAAAGTTGGAAACTTGATGATAAAATGGAACTTAACGAACTCGTAACTATGAACGGCTCGTTTAAAGAAACCCTAGATCTATTTTAACCATTTTAAGCTTAAAGATCCAAGCTTTGCGATACCCCAAGCCGAACCTTATTGGAAAATGACCACAAGAGCGCTTGCGGGATAGGATAATATTATATAAAGGATTTATTAATAATAATAATAATAATAATAATAATAATAATAATAATAATAAACCGGTGGTGGGTAAAACTAACCCGTGGACTGCCCACAAACCCACCAGCCCAAACCCAATTAAACCAAGAACCATCAGATGCTCAACTTCATCTCAGATCGCATACTTTGATATTCGAATACAACTATTCGTTTACAAAGGTCTAAAATCGATTACAAGCTTAAGGTCGCTTACAGCTGGTCATCGATTACAATCACCATCGATTACAATCAGACCTTGCTGCAAACACAAGTCGCATACAGTGGCTAACCTCCTAAACTCGCATACAATCCAATTCGATTACAATACTACCTCGATTACCAATAAGCAAACTCGAATACAAGTTAATTCGATTACAATGAACTCGAATACAAGTTAATTCGATTACAATAAACTCGAATACAAATTAATTCGATTACAATAACTCGAGTACACACAAATTCGATTACACCCTGTTCGATTACATACAACCTTAAACTCGAACACAATCTAACTCGCATACACGACCAGTCGATTACACCCAATTCGATTACAATAACTCAGTTCCATTGAAGCTCGATTACGTTCACTGTAACTCGCATACAAAGAACTCGATTACAATATAGGATGTCAAGCAGGGTGTTCCATTACATGGTGAAGCTACACACGAGACTCGATTACATTACCTGGTCGCACACAATGGCTACTCGATTACACCTGAGTCCGATTACAACAGAACTTGATTACTTTGATTCAAACCACAGACCCGATTATTCAGATCACATACAAAGAACCCGACCACTTATGGGGCAAGCGCGTACAAGGGAGGATCGATTACAATGAAATTGCCCTTATAATCAGTGGATTTCATCATTATCGATTACATTGTAATCGATTCAGGGGGCTCGATCACTTGTAGTGCAGTAGAGGAAGATGGACGGCTGATGGTTTGACAATAGGGGTTGGGATTTTATTCAGTATACGGCCCAAACACTAGCCCAAGCCCAATTACAAACCCAAATCCTATTACAGCCCGTACACTCGATCACACTGTCACTCAAACACTTGGAACATATAAACTCGATTAAAAAATAGATAGACGAACTCGTTTGCAGTGCCTTGGGTTACTTATTATGTAATTAACAATAATAGAAACCCGACCACATTAAGACTCGAATGTATAAGTATCCGTAAGTTAGATATGTGTGTATAAATATACGCATACGTGTACCCAAGTCCTTATACGTCAAAAAGATAATATAAGGTGTTAAGCTAAAATATTAAGGAAAGAAAAAGGAATGTTAAAAATTAAAAGTCGCATACCTTGGATTTATATAAAATAATCTAAGTATAATGTAATCTAATACAATGGCCATAGATTACCCCTGACTTAGCACGAATATTAATACGTGTACCCTATATACAATTAGCAGGGCGCAATTAAAGAAGGGAATTACGATAAAAGGAGAAAGAAACAGGATCCAGGTGAGTTTCTAGCCTCATTTCTGTGTTATGTTTTCGGGGCTGTGTGCATACTCGATGTGATTGTTAATACATTTATCATAAGTGATAAGTGTATGCCTTGATTATGTGAAATGTAAGAAGGATTACTTGTCGGTACGTGAACGATCTTCGGATATTGCACGTACGGTCAAGTTATAATGTTATGTATGAACTATGAATGATACGTATGTATGTTATGAATGAATGTAAGAGATAGAAAGGCAGAAAAGGGACTGTACCCTAATAATATCCAAGGCAGAAAAGGGATTGGACCCTAATAATATCCAAGGCAGAAAAAGAGACCGGACCCTAATAATATCCGAGGCAGAATATAATAGAGTAAAGTAGAATTTAAATTATGAAAGTATGAATGAAAGTATGTATGTATGTATGTAAAGTATGTTATGTTATTAACTAGAACTCACTCAGCGTAGCTGACTTTTAGTATGCACGCAGATGAGTAGAATGAGACAGCTCGCTTGAGGGGAACACGTGACATTGAATAAGAGGCTGACATCAGAAGACGTTTCTGTTTAATATTATGATATTTTGAAAGACAATGTGTTTATTCTAAGACAAGTTATGGATTAATGTAATGTTTATGAAAGTTTTTATATTCCGCATATGTTTTTATTAACTCTGATGAATTGAACTATGTTGATGAGTAAATCCAATGCCCAGATGTGAGGCACCGGTAACGGGGCCTTACACATATATGATGACACATTTTCAATTTCTTCAACCAACCCTTCATAACTCTTCATAACTCAAAAACTCACTTGGAAATAAAGAGAATTTCTCTCTCACCAAACACCTCCACCATCTACCTAACTTTCTATCTTTCTTTCCTTTTCTTACAAAACTACGATCGAATGTTTTTTTTAATATTATTATAATCAATTTATATTAAAAAAAAATTGGCCGATTCAACTAATTGAATGGGAGATTATTTTATTATTATTATTATTATTATTATTATAATCAATTTATTTAAAAAAGGAGAGAAAAAGAAAAAGGTAATCGAATAAGTTTAATATTATTTTATTTTAATATTATTTTATATTATTAAAAAATAAAAAGTAAAAAAAAGGAAAAGTAATCGAATAGATTTAACTTAATTGTAATATTATTTTAATCATTTAATTAAAAAAAACTAATCTAATCTAATCTAATCTATTCTAATCCAATCTAATCGAATTTTATTCTAATGTAATCCAATATAATATATTCTTATAATCTAATCTAATCTAATCGAGTCAAAGTAATTCGAGTTGACCCGTTGACTTTTTGACTTTGACAAAAAAAAATCTAATCGAATTGAATGGGCTAATCGAACGTTGACCGTTTGACCCGTTGACTTTTTGACGTTGACAAAAAAAATCAAGTCTTAGTTTTTCTTTTTCTTTCTTTCTTTCAAAAAAAATGTCTTGCAATTCTAAACTTGAAGGAAGTTTCAATATGAGTGAAGGCCAAAAAGACATGTTAAAAGAAGAATTCAACATATTTAAGCATATTCAAGGGGAATCGGTTGCCTCTCTCATCAACAGATTTGAGTAACTCGTTACAAAATTGAGAAATGTGGGTATCACAAATAAGTTTTCTGAGATCAACATGAAGTTGTTGAATTCACTGCCTTAAACGCTTAGTGCATGAAGGGTCAATAAAGGAGGACTATCAAGAGTATTCGACACTTAGATAGTGATTCCACCCGACGTATGATGGAAGACGAACCCTTGCTATTTGATGCTAGACCATTCGATGGCGGATTCGAGTCTTTCGTAAGCGACATGGGAGTACAAACTTCAGGGAATGGGAAATGTTTCATATGATACTTTGTGCTTCAACACAGCCAACTTGTTCAAATTGCTCAACCACAACTTGTCGAGCGTTTCTGAAACTCATGTAACATTCGTTACTTTTCAAACCCGAAAATCTGACTCGTTTCAAATTTTTGAATATATGTATAAATATAAATGTATATTTCAAGTTTCATTTTATGCGTGTTCGTCAACCGACTCATTTTGATGTTTCGACGTATTCGTATAATTCTTTTATTATATATATATAATTATTGTTTATTTATTTAATAATATTTACGACGCATTATAGGTGTTATTCGTTATTTCTCTATTTCGTATTGTTCAATAACCTAACTCCAAGTTCTAACATGCTTACTTAAACGAGTCACAACCTATACGGGTACGTAAATAATCCCAAGATAATAAAATATACCAAATTTTGAATTAGTTAAATAGATTTTTAAAGTTCAAGGGTTAAACATTAATAATTTAAAAACAGTTTATATATACATATGTATGAAGTTGAGGGACTTAAAGTGTAACATTTGAATTTAAATTATAATAAAATAATAATATTAAACACCCAACCGCACCCCAGCCGTCCCTACCCTCTCCCTGTCGCGTTTTTCCGGCGACCGAAGTCCGGCCGGCTACGAACCACCTCCGGCGACCTTAAAAACAACCCAAAACGCCATTTTAATCAACTTTTAATGTTATAAACTCATTTCTCCACCATATTAACACCTAATCAAAACCCATTTACGCGTATTAACACCCCAAATTTCAATCACAAAACCGTCAGATATAATTATAAACGCAATAACTCGAATTTACCACTCAACGTATCAATTAAAACTATAAATAGCATCCTACCATCCTTCTAAATGTGCTGCCGTTATAGAATTATAACAACAAACACTCTAATACCACTGAATAATTCGTCCAAGTCCGTTCCGGTCAACTTGTCGTTCACCCACTTTCCGGTGTCATCAGAGGTAATTAATAGGTGGGTTTTCATTGGTTTGATCCGTATAACGAAACCCCAAACGTCAATTCATCAAACAAACAACAAAACTGGAGAATTGAGAACCTAAGGTGTATGTGAAGAAGATGAAGTTGGGTATGTTTTATGTGGTCATGGAGACCCGGGTTCGAACCCGGGTCACAGCAGATCCAGTTTATATTTTTTTAAAAACTATTTTATTTGTTATATAAAATCAAATACATATTTATAAATCATACAAAAATAAATAAAATTATTTTTATAGTTAAACAAAAGATGTTTTAACTTTCGTTAGTAATTTCGTTCAAGAATCAACTTTTACAAACCCGGCAACACTCGTTAAAACTCGTAGAATAATTATATAAATAATATATATAATAAATCCTAAACCGACAAACGCTTATACTAATAAAACAATACCGGCAACGTTGAATTTTCGTAAATATTATTATAATCAATATTCACCTTATAAGTAATATTATAACTTATTAAAATCCGTTAGACTTAATTATTAAAAATACTTTAAAATGGGTAAAAGTATATATAAATAATAATGCATGTACCTTAAAACCAGCCCTTTATTTTCCATAAAATTAGTTAGTAATTCTTGTGTTTTTATTATTTCTAGCTCGTGAGATTCGATCGTTTGGTTTCATATAACGCGTTTTCGTTTCATTTTCAAGTTTGTCATCCCAATTCAAAGGTGAGTTTCTCACACCCCCTTTCTGACCTTTTTACTATTTTCGGGGTAGCATATATATATGTCCTATCAAAAATTCAATTTCGTTTGTTTATTATTTACAAACTACAATTCGCATCATGTACTTGTGTATTTACTTGTTACTTGCTCAATTATTACGTGCATGGATTTCTTCGATAAGTATGATCATATACCCCCCTTTGCACCCATGGACCATTTGTTTCTGGTGGAAAAGGGACTCCGATCTGAGTACGTTGGTGCACAATCCCAACTGAAAAAGACCTTCATTTATTCTTTACACTCATGGACTATTGATTCTAGTGTAAAGAACCCTTATGTGTTTTTCACAAGTTTTCATGGAATTGTATGGTTTTTATATATTATTTAAATTGTGTGAACTCACCAACTATTAAGTTAGTTGACATTATTTTATATATATGTTATAGGTACCTTTATCAGAGGATGAAACGGATGAAGTCACTAGAAGTTAGATTATTTCAATAATAAATAAATAAGACATGTGTTTTATTGTTTTTCTTTGTATTGGTTTTGTTGAACAACTTGTGTACTTGGGATTGGAATGAATTAATGATATTATTGTCACTTAATAGTGTCACATGTGTTTTGGGCAATCTTTACGTCACACCTTGGCGTATTCCGCTTTAGCCGGGGTGTTACAGATTGGTATCAGAGCCGTGACTATAAGATAGGAAATTAGATGTAGTGTTCTAGTTGGTTATAGTTTATTTGCTTAATTGTTCTGGTTGCATGATTAGAAATTATGTGAGCCTAATTTGATTGTTCAATGCACATGATTTGGTTATTAATGATTTGTTTATGCCTCATGTACACAAATACTATTATACTGATGATTCAAGTACTTCAATTACACAAGCACACACAAGTCCAAGGCTTATGCCTAAAAACAAAGAGTTTTCCAACATTTTTAATTATTGATTTTTATTGTGGTGTTTCAATATTTATTCTTCTTAAAGATGGTTCTATATGGCGGGTATGTAGTAAACTGTAAGGGGGACGTGCCTGTTTTCCGAAACTCTTGACACCAAGGTTATTAAAACATAAGGATAAGCAATGCGTATAAATCCCTATCAGACGCGGGACCCGGTTGCTTACCTAGAGAGTTAGGAAAGAGCATGAACTCTATTAAGCCAAAGCATACCACTTTCAACGTCATATGAATCACAACTTTAAGTTTTTAAACGCGACCATGTTCTCTTTGTGAAAAGAATATGGTTGCACTCCTCTATACACGAATACCCAGCTTTCGGTTCGATTTAATTACGCATTTTTATACGAGAATAGTTAAGTTTTAAAAAAAATTTGTGACACGTTTTCTTTATTTATACGCTCATTTACGGCTTAAACTTTTAAAAGTTTGCAAAGTAATAACCGAATTTCAAACGATTCCTTTGTTATTTTACTATTATGTTTTAGAATTGGAAATTCAAAAAGTTAGGTTATACATGAATGGTCGAATTTCAATCGATTACCTTATTTCCATATTTATTTACCCTTATGTTTTAGAAGTGAAAAATTAAAAAGTCATGGTGGTTTATGAACATTCGATTTTCAATTCGATTTCATTATTTATCGTAAGTTTAATATTTTTTCCATGTAATTATTCAATAATTTATGAGGTTTTCGTTTATTGAAAGGTGAAAACTCATGACGTTTCATGGGAATTCCAATTTCGGTTTCAAATTTGTTTCATGCGATTTCTCTTTCTTTACTTGTATCTATTAGTCGCTTTCATACTTACGTCTCAAGTCACGCGAATTCTTCACGTTTCGTATCATGCTTCCTTGTTTTCCTAGTTGTCACACTCAACCCGCAAAATGACAATCCAAGTTATCAAGTAAATGGCCTCCGCGAACCCGATCACCCCACGTTTGACCGCACCTATCTTCATCGCTATAGTTAATTCAAATTCAAACCCAACACCATTCTTGGAAACGCAAACTAAGCTCAACCGAAAGGCCTCGCGCTGAAACACACCCTCTGTATAGTATGTGTAAATTCCACCACTTTACTTCCCTGAAGCGTTGATATACTTCTATTTGTGGTAGATTCAATTACCCCTTATTGTTAAAACCTACCCAAAACTCAACGCCACTCACCCATCTGCAAGACCTGTACCTAATCATTTGTCTCAATCATATGCTTAACCTCATGCTTTAAAGCCTACTATCATCATGATGACCCTAGCACACCCACCATACATTGGAAGGCCTAACTTGTTTCCGCCATGTAATATCCTAACCCCGCATCCTTTGTCGACCTTATACGACTTTTCGGTTTCAATATTTAGATTTTTACAAAACTCATCAAACTCGTCTATATTTCCTTTTGCATACTTTTCTACATTTTATTTCTTTTACTAACACCTCGCGCCTAATCCCAAATCCTTAGTTAATTTAACCTTCAGTCAAATGGATTTTCTTTAAAAAGAATTTATTACCTCTATTATTATTATTAAAGTTATTAATGTTACCATCACTACTAATATTACTACTACTATTGTTATTAGTACCATCACCATTATTATTATTATTATTATTACGGTAATTATCAATATTGTTATTATTAAAATTTTTATTATTACTATTGTTAATGTTTTTATAATCGTCACTGCTATTAATATAATAATATTTAAAGTAAAATATTTGCTTCAAACAAGTTTTGAGCCCTTTTGAAACTATTTTTCATTCAAAAAGTTAAGTAATTTGACAATTATTTTTTTTTCCTATGTCATTGGCCCAAAGAAAACATTTGTTTTTACGTTTAAGATTTCATAAAACTTGCAAGTCTTAGCGATAGCTGAAGACTTTTTGCCTAAATAAAATAAAATAAATTTTATTTTACCATGAGATATAAAAACACCACGATTTATAACTGATATTTGGTAAATTAAAATATATGTTGTATCTCTCCCTTTATTTCCCCTTCGTTAACGCCAATGAGTTTCAGTTAAGAAATCATGGCACCACCTCCCATCAACCTGTCATACCCCAAATGAATCGACACTCGAGAAGACAAACGTCGAAAGCTACATTTACTTTTCTTTATTTTCTCCTTCAAGTATGTTTCGAACTTACCCAAAGTGATTTTTACCCACTTCTTTAGAATATTGTTTACGAGGTTTATTATGATTGTTCATTGATCTTTTTTGATCCATATTCGTTTGTATTTTACGAAAACGTAAATTCGTACATCATACTTATTCGCTTTGCTAAATCGGTTTACGTTTGTTATTTCAAATATTGTGATCTATGACCAATTTCCCATCAACGTTAAGTGAAAATTGGGACTATGAACATGTATGTGTACATAGTTACTTAATAGAAACCATAATTTCATTTTATTTCTACATTTTACTATCGGTGACCGATTCTCTCCAAACGAATTTGTTTACTTAGAATCAGGATTGCGTCCCATGTACATGCCAAGATTATATTATGTTATATTTTTACACAAATTATTTTGTTTATTCGTGTAGTTCTCTTTCACTCGATGTTTTATTTACACCATTTTGTTGTTCTTGATTTCATCAATCTGGAACAAGTGCTTTATATTGATTTTGAAATTTAAAGTGTTTACTTTGATAAAATCAAGGTTACTACTGGAATGTTTCTTTACACAAACTTAATCGGTTTTAATATTTTAATATTAAAATTTCGTTTATCCATTTCATTTCAAGTTAACATCAATTTACATGCTGGTAAGATATAATTGTTTATTCATCTCAACGTTGCCATTGGTCACGTCGATAGATTTTCATTTGTTAAACATCATGATATTATGATACTAAAAAGTTTCGTTTATCTAAGCTATTCTCAAACCCAATGCGTTATCAATTTACATGTTCATATTTCGTTGGTTAAATGCTACGTTTACCTACCACGTTATTCACAACTCCATTATTTCAATTACATATTACGATGTTCATAATTCAAATGTTTTCATTCTTTAAATTTCATTACCTTGTTTATTTTTTTTTCAACATTGTTTACTTGGTTTAGACAACGATGATTTCATTTACTCGACTCAGAATTTTTATCTTGAATGGTCTAACAATATGTTTTGTAATGTTTCTACCCTTTTAATTCGTTATTTTTGATTTTTCAACGTTCTATATGAGAATTTTATTTATTTATTTATTTAAGGTCTATGTCTTAAAACATCACAATAGAGCAAGTTATATGGACCATCCGACGATAGAGGTAATTATGGATTGACATGTAATTATCAAAATCCTCGCATGAAAAATATAATAAGTCCTGTTGTTTGAAATAACTCAGAACTTGGAATGATTTTGGGGAACGAGACAAAAACAATATGATAAGGGCATGGTGGATACGCCGCTAATACATCCTATATATAAGTGTCATTGTCATATTTCCTATTTGTGGCGTTCTTTCTGGTCATTCAAAGATCAGTGTTATCTTATTTTATATATGTAGGTATAAAATTGTTAAAACTTCTAACAAACTCCGTATATTAGTTGTTCTCTTTTAAATTTTATTTTTATTTTAATTTCGGGACGAAATTTTTAAAAGTTGTAAGTCCTGTAACATTCGTTACTTTTCAAACCCGAAAATCCGACCCGTTTTAAATTTTCGAATATATGTATAAATATAAATGTATATTTCAAGTTTCATTTTATGCGTGTTCGTCAACAGAATCATTTTGATGTTTCGATGTATTCGTATAATTCTTTTATTATATATATATATATATATATATATAATTATTGTTTATTTAGTTAATAATATTTACGACGCATTATAGTTGTTATTCGTTGTTTATCTATTTCGTATTGTTCAATAACTAAACTACAAGTTCTAACATGCTTACTTAAACGAGTCACAACCTATACGGGTATAAAACATAAATAATCCCAAGATAATAAAATATACCAAGTTTTGAATTAGTTAAATAGATTTTTAAAGTTCAAGAGTTAAACATTAATAATTTAAAAACAGTTTATATATATATATATATATATATATATATATATATATATATATATATATATATTTATATATATGTATGTATGAAGTTGAGGGACTTAAAGTGTAACATTAGAATTTAAATTATAATAAAATAATAATATTAAACACCCATCCCCACTCCAGCAGTCCCTACCCTCTCCCTGTCTCGTTTTTCCGGCGACCGAAGTTCGACCGGTGACGAACGACCTCCGGCGACCTTAAAAACAACCCAAAACGCCATTTTAATCAACTTTTAATGTTATAAACTCATTTCTCCACCATATTAACACCTAATCAAGACTCATTTACGCGTATTAACACCCCAACGTTCGGATTTCAATCACAAAACCGTCGGATATAATTATAAACGCAATAACTCGAATTTACCACTCAACGTATCAATTAAAACTATAAATAGCATCATACCATCCTTTTAAATGTGCTGCAATTATATAATTATAACAACAAACACTCTAATACCACTGAATAATTCGTCCAAGTCCGTTCCGGTCAAATTGCCGTTCACCCACTTTCCGGTGTCATAAGAGGGTGGGTTTTCATTGGTTTGATCCGTATAACAAAACCCCAAACATCAATTCATCAAACAAACAAAAAAACTGAAGAATTGAGAACCTAGGGTTTATGTGAAGAAGATGAAGTTGGGTATGTTTTATGTGGTCATGGAGACCCGGGTTCGAACCCGGGTCACAGCAGATCCAGTTTATATTTTTTTAAAAACTATTTTATTTATTATATAAAATCAAATACATATTTATAAATCATACAAAAATAAATAAAATTATTTTTATAGTTAAACAAATGATGTTTTAACTTTCGTTAGTAATTTCGTTCAAGAATCAACTTTTACATACCCGGAAACACTCGTTAAAACTCGTAGAATAATTATATAAATAATATATATAATAAATCCTAAACCGACAAACGCTTATACTAATAAAACAATACCGGCAACGCTAAATTTTCGTAAATATTATTATAATCAATATTCACCTTATAAGTAATATTATAACTTATTAAAATCCGTTAGACTTAAGTATTAAAAATACTTTAAAATGGGTAAAAGTATATATAAATAATAATGCATGTACCTTAAAACCAACCCTTTATTTTCAATAATATTAGTTAGTAATTCTTGTGTTTTTATTATTTCTAGCTCGTGAGATTCGATCGTTTGGTTTCATATAACGCGTTTTCGTTTCATTTTCAAGTTTGTCATCCCAATTCAAAGTTGAGTTTCTCACACCCCATTTTTACCCTTTTTACTATTTTGGGGGTAGCATATATATCCTATAAAAAAATTCAATTTCGTTTATTTATTATTTACAAACTACAATTCGCATCATGGACTTGTGTGTTTACTTGTTACTTGCTCAATTATTACGTGCATGAATTTCTTCGATAAGTATGATCATACTCCCCCCTTTGCACCCATGGACCATTTGTTTCTGGTGGAAAAGGAACTCCGATCTGAGTAAGTTGGTGCACAATCCCAACTGGAAAAGACCTTCATTTATTCTTTCACTCATGGACTATTGATTCTAGTGTAAAGAACCCTTATGTGTTTTTCACAAGTTTTCATGGAATTGTATGGTTTTTACATTTATTTAAACTGTGTGAACTCACCAACTATTAAGTTAGTTGACATTATTTTATATATATATGTTACATATACCTTTATTAGAGGATGAAACGGATGAAGTTACTAGAAGTTAGGTTATTTCAATAATAAATAAATAAGACATGTGTTTTATTGTTTTTCTTTGTATTGGTTTTGTTGAACAACTTGTGTACTTGGGATTGGAATGAATTAATGATATTATTGTCACTTAATAGTATCACGTGTGTTTTGGGAAATCTATACGTCACACCCCGGCGTATTCCGCTTTAGCCGGGTGTTACAACTCACCTCATCCAACTACTTTTCTCAAGTGATGGATCCAACATCAGCTTCTAGGCTTCGGTTTTAATCTCTTCAACTTTGATATACAATGTGATACTGCATGTATATGATAGTCCATCTGACAACAGCTTTGTTGACCTTTTCACTAAAGCCATCGATCAATTTTGATTAAAACAATATATTTATCTTTTTTTATATAAATTTATAAATATTTTTCAAATATGTCACAATTTTAGAGGGAGAAAATGAGTTAAGTTTAACTCATCAAAAAGATTTTTTGTTTGTTTTAAGAAAGCAAAACCAAGTCATTTGACTTACCAAAGAGATTTTTTAGTTTGTTTTAAGAAAAACAAAAATCAAGTCATTTGACTTACCAAAAATATTTAATTATATTATATCTAGAAAAAGTTTCAAAAATATATTTTCTCGTTTAGAGGGAGCTCCTGCTTAGAGGGAGTCGGATAATTAAAATTATAAAAAATTGAGAAATTGATCCGACATTTGGAAAATGATAAGAAATTATCTATAAGGATCCTAACACATGAAAAGAGTAAATTAAAAGCCAACAAGATCATTGCTTGATGTGTAGATATGCTTGACAAATGAGTAAATGTCATAGTGATATAAATTTAAATTTCTGTCTATGCTAGTGGTTACACTCTCATGAAGCAGTTGTCAACTCCAAAATAAGTCATATTAATGAAGGCAAAAATGTTATTAGTTAGTTATGCACGAGCCCGTTAGCGATTGGTCACCATAAAAATTATTTCTTACTTTAGATTTAAATATTGAAAAATCAAAAACTATTAAAGCAGAAAAACCGCAAAGTGCTTTAAAAATTTAAAGTCAACAACAAAAACTGTTGATAAATTGTCAAACAAAAAGGGGTATATTAGAACCACGTAACGTGGGGCAAACAAGTAAGTCATAAACACTTTATATGAAGGCTTGTAAGTTCATATAGCAAGTAAGTCCATGGTTCAACCTTTATGTTTGAAATAAGCAAAAAGTTCAAATAAGCTTAAATGTTTTGATCGATTGTTAGGGGTCGGAGTCAACTCGGATGATACTGATTAACACAAACTATGCCTGAGGTATGTTGGAGTTTGTAATTTGTTGGATTAAATGGGGACCACATAAGCATTGTGCTTAATATATACCTTAACATATCACGTTGACATCAAAATTCTTGTTAAGTTTAAAGTGGACAAAATTTATCTATAATTGACTTTGGGATTTTGGCATATAATATTAGAAAACTCTGTAAATATTATTTTTATATAATATTAATTTCATCTTTACTCCTATCTTGTTCATTTTTCTTGTTTTGTTTTATGTTTAACTTCAAAATATTGTATATATTTTAAAACATATGAAAATGCCAAAAAGATTTTAAGTTTATATGTGTTTGTACATATTTTATTAAACGTTTATTTTATTCAGAATCATGAGTTTTTTTGTCAAGGTCGTTCATGCAAAGTTCGTTCGAAACCCGAGACTAAAACAAATCATTTATAAGTTGAGGGACTAAAATTGGTATTTTATGAGAAGTTTATATAAAATAAAATTTCAGAGTTATTTTGTTGATACTTCAGACCGAGTGCATGTTTTTGAAAAAGAAAATTCTTCTTTGACCCTCAATAGGGTTTGTGAATGAATCTTATTCGCTCTAAGTTTTGTGCAGATGTACATGGACAGGTAGATCAAGATCAAGTGTCCTGGACTACAGAGACTGAAGTTGCAGATGCTGAAGCACTTAAAAGAATACGAGAATGTAACAGTTGGCAGTTGAACCTAAAAATAAACTGATCGTGTCTGAAGATCACTCGAAGGAAAAAGCAAAGAAACAAGACGGCACAAGAAAATCAACAAAGGAAAATTAGATGTCAAGCCTTCTGCATCTATGTTCCTAAAAGTTTGCTGCTGCCGATCCTTCCCAGAAAATAAGATTGAAGTTCAAGTCTTCAAGAATGGAAAATAAAGATTTATCCAAGATCCAATATATTTCAAGCTCTTTGATCAAGACACATACAAAATTTCAAGAAATAAAGACGAATCAGTGAGCAAGATGAAGGTTCCAGGATATACTCAATCCGAGAGGGAGATTGTGAGGCTAATATTCTATATTAGTTTTAGGATTGTGTACGTATTTATATTTGCTTTTAGTCGGTGAATTACGTACCTCAGTACGCTTATTTTGTAACCATGTTTTGTAAACTTACCCATTTCTCCAATCAACCCTTGATAACACTTTTCACTCACTTGGAAATAAAGAGAATTTTTCTCTCTACCAAACACCAACTTTATCTTTCTTCTTTTTGTTCTTATAAACTAAGATTCGAGATCCGAGTGTTGTTAGTGATTTCCGCTAGTTAACAACACGGATTGATCCGAGCGAAGTTGTTAGATCCATACAAAGAGGACCTACAATATTCTTATTGGACAACCACAATCAAATTAAAACAGTGATAAGAAATGCATATTAATTCCCAGAACAAGCATCTTTAGAAGTTACCCAAGTTTCCTAAAATTTGAGGAATCATCAGCATAATAGCCTACAACAACTTACTAAGGTTCCATCCCCGTGAGCAAAGCATACACCATCCTATTCACTTCCACATCATCATAGGGTTTAAAAGACTTATGAGGAAGTCTCAGATACTTAATTTGTTGTGAACATCTTTTCCCTAAGTCCCCTGTTAGATCAAGGCCCATGCACCCACGCAAATCAAGCGATTCAAGGTGACAACAACCATCCAGAATCGCCTCCTACCCAATGTTTTGTATGCAGTTACTAATGAGTTCAAGGTGAGTCAACTGCGGTAGGTTTTCGCAATTGCTAAGGCAATCTCATTCTGAACATCCGAACCATCCATAACTAATTCCCTCAATCTAAATCCCTCTTCGTTCAGTTTTAGTGTCTTTAGCAGGGGGCAATAACGCCCAACATCTTCAATATTCACTTTCTTGATCATTGTTCTTACAAGGCTGAGTTCTTCCAGTGACGATAATTTCTTGAAAGCTTCAGTACTCATGATGCCATCTATAGTAGAAACATAGTATACGAGTTCTAAATGTCTAAGCTGACTTGATCTGTGAACAGAAGGGAAACAGAAACATATCAGATATTTTATTAAAAATATTTTCTAACAAAAATTATTAGCAGATCCAGTCCCATATGGTAATTATCAATCTTAAGACCTGATACTGCTAACGAACCCTAGATTATACATATGAATAAAAAATTAGTCCAAATGTCAACTATTACACAAACCTTCTAGTTACATTAAAGTACCAAAACACTTTCTAACTACCAAAACAAATTTAGAAAAAGTTGCAAGACATATTTTCTTAAAAAGAAACAATTTTTATTAACCATAATAGTATAAACATTTGAGCTTCATTACATTTTGCTTATAGAAAAACTGTAAATGAAAAGTTATATATTGTAAGATGTTAACAAATCGATGTGATTGCATACCTGTCAGCAATATGCAATATACTGAAGAAGCTTGTCTTGGCAAAAACCAGTGAGGGTTAAGTCGACAAATTGGCCTTGGCTTCTATCGACAACATGCTTACACATCTGCGAACATTTGCGCACATCTCTAAATTTAGCGGAAAATTTGTCCATAAAAACAACCCTCCGCATAGCAGGGTCCTTGTAGATTTCATGCCAGGCTGTGCATACTTTTTGGGCGTTATGAAGTATGTCATCCACACCAACCATTTGGAGTATGTTCACCATTATGCCAGATGGAAGCTCCAACCAGTTCCTTTCTGGTTGCTTCACTTGCCAAGATTGTTTGGGTTCCGAATTCAAATAAACACTTTTCTTGAACCTAACAATTTGCAGACAACAAAAAAACATGTGGTTTATAGCATAGCAATGGACCGAATCAAGGGTCAATAATCAATATAGGATAAAAGATATCATTTTACGTATAAATCACAATTTTTTTTAAATCAGCCTCAATTGATCAGTCAGCCTAACAATTTTTAGGCAGCATGTGACTTGCAAAATATATCGATATTTGCAAATCAATGAAAAAAACTACAAACTCGTCAAGTGTCACTTATCTGTATAGGAAAAGGGTATCGGAATGCGTATAAATTACAATATTAATATTTTAATTAAACAGCAAGACAAGAACATAGAACTATAGTCGGAGCAATGGATAAATGAAATTAAGTGAGGATATCATATGCAAATATAAACTAACAAATCCTAGTACTTTTCATGAAGCTCAATTCAATTCCCTAACAATTTGCAGGCAACACAAGAGCATGTGGTTTATAGCATAGCAAACGTTCGAATCAAGCGTCAATATCAATATAATACGGCAAAAGAGTTCAGGATGCATATATTTTAAATCAATTAAAAGGTTTATGAACTTGTGAAACTAATCAATATATAGAGAAAATTTAGGTGTTAGAACTTCAAATATCTAAGAAATCATCTATGAATTCATAAAGTAATTTGGGAAAATCAACGATAAACTCACATTATACACTGAACAAGAAGGAGGTGGCGGACTCTTGCACGATTGCACGCTCAACATTTTAATTCAAAAAGAAAATACATTTTTTATTTATAAATTTTGAGAAATGAAGGTTATGATCGAGATTTGACCTAAGTAGATAAAAGCCTTAAATTTTACTTAAATAGCAATTTGAGAAATGAAGGTATTAATCGGTTCATCATTCACTATAACAGCAACAGTTCTTCTAAACCCTCATTCGAGTTTGTAATCACCAAATTTCGCTG